>NW_024067241.1:0-77049 GCF_015039405.1 Cantharellus anzutake
TGAAGGGGACAAATAAGCCAAACGGATTAATTACACAGGCTGTATGATTGATCATGCGTTGAGATAACGAGTAAATGAATCGTTCTCCTGTCACTTGTGATCGTGTGTTCATCATATCCGTCAGTGGTCTACACTGCAAGGACGAATTGCCTGCCGTTAACAGTCTCCTGAGCGAGTTCCTGACGGAGAGACATCATCGAGGCCTCATCCGCATCGCCGGCATCCAGAATGACACGAATGGAAGGGTAGTGCGAAGACACATAATTCGAGAAAAGACTGAACACGGATACAGATGGGACAGGAGCATCTGGGCGAGGAGGGGGTGTGTGTCGGAATGTGCTGCAATAATTCTGTATGACTCTCCAATTGGGGGCGGGCGCAAGCAGGTGCGAGAACACTTCCAACATGAACGTGGGCGTAATATTCCGGTGCCGGCAACAGCGAGTAACCTTCCTGAGAGGATAAGATAGGAGAGGCATATGATTGCAGAGACGGAGCTCCATCGGAAGCAGAGCATCCCGGATCACCGAGAGGAGGTTGCTGATCTACCAAAATCTGAAGAGGCGGAGAAGGGACGAAGAGGGGAGCATTCTGCCTGGATTCACCAGGGGGCGAGATTGGAAGTGATAAAACAGGTGCCTGCCGCCAGTGCACATTACATTCCGGATGAGGTCATTACAGATGCTATTTACCATATAGTTTCTCTGTTCTAAGTTGCATTGATGATGTTGATGGTCTGACAACGTTGGTGAAACTGAAAGAAACCTTTCGCCATGTCTAGGTCTTCGGGGGCGGGCTCTGATAATCTTGCTGATACTGTCCTTGTAAAGCTGAAGCTGATCAGGATTCTAGATGAATGTTCGAAACACTGAAGTCATTACGGCCCAGTACAAAGTGACTGGGGTGGTACTACCTTCGTCCATGGTGGAAGCTTCAGACCATATCCCCCACAAGGGATGCCGAGGCGTTCGCATTCGTTACACCGGGCTTGCGCGTTGGCGCCAATTGGACATTTCTTATTACGAAGGCAAATGTCAGAACAGGTGGACCTGAGTGAGGATATTCACTTGCCTTCTTGCGAATGCGACAAGGAGCGCAGCCTGCAAAGCTCAAGGTCATGTACCAGCTCAAGCAGATCTGCAGAAGGGGGATAGTGATCTTTGTCGCTTACCTTTGGGCGCTTTAAAAAGAACGGCGATGGGATGGCCGACATAACTTAGAAAGCTATTGCCAAGACATGAAAAATCAAATGCATTGTACTTGGGAGACACATGGACATGAAATGGCTGGAAACCACCAGCCGACAAGATTATAAACAGAAAGATCTACAACTGGGAGAGAAACAGACTACTGCCGGACGAACCGTAGGCCAGCCATTGCAAAAAGGAGTTCATTAAAGCTTTGGTGGTTAAGATCGTCAATGCCCTGACAAAGCATTTAAAGTAAGCAGAAAGATGCGCGGTGGCTGATCGTGGGTCAAAATACGAGTCATCGACTAGGGTCCTACGGAATGCTGTGGTTCGGTTCGGAGAGCCGAACCCTAAATCGGAAACGCGATAACAGGTTGGCTCATTACTCTGGTACAGTTTGGAGGGTTGAGGGATGATTGCATTCGGGCTCGGTTGGGCAGGTTACATAACGCTCCATCGGTTCGGCCAAGACGAAGGAGTATCCAATATGCACAAAGGCCACGGGCTTCGATTCAGCACTTTAATTTCAGTAAGCTGGAGAATCTATCAACCACCCGTATATAGGTGAGTAGCCACCGCATGGAAATCTACCGGCTGCTGCAGATACCGGTACAAAATTGGGCGACTGGTGAAACGGCCCTGTGCACGAAACTAATAAGTCTGGCTTAGGCATCGGCATCTCTACGTGCAATCAGTAATGTGTGTTGTGTCACATCGTGTGCAATGCAGGAGAGGCAAGTGCGCGGGGTTCCCCTGCCTTTAGCTTTAGAACTGTCTGCAAGCGGCTTTGGGAGTCAATACTGTGAAGTGCTTCAGCATGGCATGACTTAATTTTTGTTGGACCGTTCAAAAAAAAAAAACGCTCAAAGCCACGACTCGAACGCCAGCAACAGGGAAGGGGCACATGCCAGACATATCAGCACGTAATTCCGAGAGAATAACCTCTCAAATTGTTGGGTGGCACTCGGTGAAGGAGACATGTGATAAAACAAATAAATTGCAGAGAAGAACACGTGGCTCATTAACCTAACGGACCTTTGACTCAACTCCCTGGAGAACCCGTATACTCTCCCCGTTTGTTGCTTGGTGGCAAGTGAGCTAGCAGCATGTACTAGCCCTCTCTGTGTCAAGCTTGTCCCTGCCTTTTTGACCAGTCATTTAGGCAAGGTTTCAACAGATATTATCCGCCAGACTTCGATCCGCAAAAGCATGGGACCCTAAACGAATATCATGGGAAGCACGCGCTTGGTGACAGGGCTCGAAAAATTGACAAGGGGGTCCTAATTGTTCGTTTCGAGCTTCCATTCAACATATGGTGGTGAGTAAGCGCTCATCATGATTGCGCACTTCGCAGGTTCTCACAGATCACATTATCATTTTGCAGCGGGACTTGCAATAATCATATTGGTATGGGCGTTCGATACAATGCAGAAAAGAAGAAAGTAGGGAATTATTATTCTACACCGATCTGGTCCTTTCGGTGCAAATGCCATCTGTGCGGAGGTTGGTTTGAGATCCAAACAGACCCTAAGGTACTGTTTCCACCGGATCTCTCCCTAAGCTGAGGCTGATACATGATGCCAGAACACTGCATACGTCGTGGTGTCAGGTGCGCGAAAACAGGAGCAGGACTGGGACCCAGCTGAAGCTGGAGGCTTTGCTGTGCATGGTAAATTACCTGCCCACCCACTTACAATTGCCGAATTCACTCAAGCTTACACATTCACTACCGGGATCATCCATCCTCGGATTTCGTGTCCCAATATTGCATACAAACTATATATCATTTTCGTCGTGACTCCATCTAGACACCGCTGGTCCCTCCCAACCGTCCGATGCCTTCGCTGCGGTGGAGAAGACGGTTGCGGCGGAAACCACTCTCATCGAAGTCACTCGACCTCGCCTCAGTACCCTCCAAGAGCTTTCTGAGCGTCGTAATGCGAATCCTTACGCGCTCTCATCTTCCTTGCGTAAGACCTTCCGTAAAGTCAAAAAGGCAGAGAAACGCGCAGAGGATGAAGAGAAAGCAGTTCGAGATAAGTTTGCGCTGCCCGAAGAGCTTCACCTCGTCAAGGAGGACGACGTTAGAGAGGAGGCAAAAGAGGAATGGGTCAGAAGTAGAAGGGAATGGGAGATGGAAGAGGAAGTTCGGCAGAAAAAGTTTGATTCCAACTATGGTCACTTGGGGATCAATGGTGTTAGCTCTGGCTCCAAAGGCGGGGAGAGGGTCGCCAGCCTTGAAGACACCATTCGCGTGACTAAGCTCGGAGGGAATGAAGCGTCACATTCGTCTCTGAAGGTACCGCCCAAAGTCACATCCAAGCTTGCATCATCATTGCTGCGAAATTCTCTCAAGAAGCAGGGTGCCCTCCTGCCTTCTATTTCCACAAGTCGTAGTCTTATCGGCAGAAAACTCGTGGCCAAAGACATTGGCGTTGTGAAGAAGCGGTGAACTGTCTTTCGGAACACTATTACGGCGGGATCGACATTTGCTATGTAATAATGAGCAAAGCAACTTAATCGATTGTAGTCGCTTCCATATGCGGCTTTTTAAGAGTGATCTGACTATGTGATAAAGTATTGGCTGTTGTGTCACGGTAGGGCTAGCTCTAGCTCGCGGAATATGCAGGATGTGCTGGGTTCATGTCTGACCACGCGAGCACGGGAGCACTCCAGAGTGCGTCGAGTCGTATAGAGTGGGTCAGCAGACATGCATTCTCGGTGTGGTCCGTCGTGACCGAGCCACTCTGGTGCCTCCAAAGAGGCCGCCGCATCCATGCACAACGCACGATGACCTTCTCCCAAATAAGGACATGGCGACCGCAATTGCACACCCCTGTGCGACGTTGCCCAAAACTGTCGCCCATCCGCGCGGCAATTAATTTGTCCTGGGGCACGCGGATACCATGCGAGCCACGCAAGGGCCGGAAGATTTGGATTGCCAATATGTGTGCATCAGCAATTCAAATGGCCACGACTCGCTGCACGTTCACAACGTGGTCACTTTGATGTGCTGATGCGCGCGTGCTGGCAGCATGTGTTCAACGTGCTACGGGAGGGCATTCCATTTCTGAAAAGCTCCGGCCTTCAAAACACTACCGCAAGTGCCCATGCCACAAGCACAAGTGCTTCCGTAAAATGAGTCGTTGTTGCCCCTGGCGAGTCAGATGCTATTCCCTTGACTCATTTCAAACGGCCCGACGCTACTCCCTGGACTCCTTTGAATGCTCCGCGCAGCTTTTTTGGAGCTAATCGGGGATCTCAGTGAATGTTGTCATTTGCTCGGTGCTTTCCCAGTTGCTTCAGAATCCAAAGGCCAGGAAGGGTGTTCTCGTCCTACATAAGGCCAGATGTTGTTTTTTTTTTAATGGGAAACCATCTTCCCCCATTTCCCATGATCCCAACCTTGCTGGGGGAGATACCTCTGTCCACCGCATCAAAGCTCGTTCAGCATGAGCTGCGTTGTCCTGGATCCTTTGACACCGATGCTCTAAATTGATAAGCTGAGTTGCGCCGGGAGAAATTGATTACTTCGGCTTGTCGCTTGGGCGACTCCCCGACCTGGTCCCGACTAGCGCGACGTCCCTCTTGAACTGGGGCCGCCCTGTCCTGCGTAATGCCTGTGACGACCTTGTATTGATAACTCCTTACATTATTGCTTGCACTCCCCCTCGCGTTCCAGTGTCCACACAGTCCTCAGTACGCTGAATGACGTGTGAGGCGCTTCGGCCCTATGCAGCGCATGATGGCCATTCCAGGCTGCCCATACATCATAGCACGAGGCGTCGTACTGCATCTGCCACGCTTTAGTCACTGGTTCAGCCCTTGTCCTTGCGGATCGATGAGAGTTGAGCGCTGCGCGCCCACTTTTGAGGTCGTGGGTATACTGTGGGTGTACGTCGGGCGCCCACCCCGGCTTCGGAATGCGTTGCCGGCCCCATTTCCATGCATGTTAAATAACCCATCTGAAGCATTTGCCCCGGTTATTTCTGAATGTGTTTGTGGGTGTAAGCCCAACATAAGCATCCGGTCCATCGATTCCTATTACCAGGCCTCGATGAAAGCACAAGCAAGGCCCCTTCTCGAATAGAGGCTGGTAACCTGCCTACTTCTCGAGTGGGTCGCTCGGTCGTTTCCTAATTGGGTTCCGGAGAATGCCGCTCGCCGTTGGGGTGGAGACCGTTGCCGCCATCTCGTCTCTCCGCGCGCCCAATAAAATCCAGGTGCTGTGCCCAGACATGCAGCTCCCTCCATGCATCAACGCATTGCGTTCATCTTCTGTGGGATGACTCGATGATACCTAGACGGGTAGTCTGTTTACTACAAAGCTATAAAATGTGATGCCCCACCTTACTCAAACCTGAAGAAACTCTCAAGAATGTCTGGCACCTTTGGATGCCTGACTTGTCGTCTTAGACGGAAGAGTTCGTATTCTTTGCTCGGTCCACAGTCGGCCAGCGACACTGATTGTACTCCCAGAATGTCCCGCCAATGCCCACGACGAAGCCAATGGCGCTTGCAGTGAATGTCAGAGGCTAGGGATCGCTTGTCGTTACAGCGGCGGCCAGATGCCTAATTGGTTGAATGTGCGCCGCAGGACTTCCTAACAATTGGAATCGTCACTTACGAATCCGCAGGATGGTCGCTTGCTTGCTTTTTGCGTTGTTGTCTTCAAAGACCAAATCGCGTCGCATCGCCGGGCTCGTTCCTCTCGACGTAAGTCATGTAGATCTTGTTGGTGGGATATGACTCTCTTACTCGAGATCCAGGTCGACATCAGCCAGATTCCCCTTTGTGCCAGCCAATCAATGCATTTATCAACCGACTCTCTGCCGGAACGGCGCTCACGATTCCTCCGATGTCTTATGGACCTAGTTTCGATCCATACACATTCCTCGATCAATGGGCGGCAGTCTACGGTCGAGAGCAGGTAAGTCTTGTTGGCAGAATGCTTCGGAAGTATATTTATCCCCCAAATATCTCTTAGTTAGGCCATATAGCAGGCCAAGATCTATCGCTCACCCGTCATCCCTCACCCAATGCAGACAAGATCGGCGCCGGTACCACAGCTCAGTCTGGGGGGAGGACCACTGTCCCCACTGTGGTTGCGCCTGGACCCCTTATCGCTCCGATCAATCGGCCCCCAGTGACGATGCTGAATGGCACCGGATCCTCGGCTCCTGCGTCGCAATTCGATCATACCCGCTACCCACAAACCCTCCCTGGAGGACCTGTTGTTGACGACTCGCTCCCCAATGTCGATCGGATAAATGCCACATTCATATCGAGCCCGTCGGGTGCGCCAACCCTGCCTGCGCCAGACCCTAGCACAAATCATATGTCCATTCCGATCCTTTTTGGTGACCCACAGCAGGTTCCCCTGCCCACCCATTCCCAACCTCCTGCTGTCTTGCCGACGGATCAAATCTTAGTAGACATGACCGCTTTGGTACTCTCCCGGGTGCCTCCCGTCCGTAGTGTCATCTTCGTGATGGAGGATCGTGATGCATATCATCTTGGTGATAGGTTTCGAAGGCTGAGAACACCACTAGGTGTTGGAGTTGTGCTTTCAGCAGGAAATGTGTTTGACTACATGCGCTGGGATCATATACCCCATGGTAATCCGCCATACTCACGGGCCAATGATGGACCATTCCATTCTCTTTGGTCCTGAGGATTTCGCATTCTGGTCTCCGAAGTTACACAGAGTGTCCTGCGGGACTTCTCTGATCGTGCATTATTGTTATTTATCGCGGCCTTATGGGTTTATTGGACGTTCTATCCTACGATATCAATTAATTCATTTGAAGTCTCAGAACTTACTAGTATGTAGGCGTAGCACGAGCGCGGAACTCCGGATATTTGCAGGTAAGGCTTCATCACCCAAAAGACCATCCTCTAAGTCCGGCGGGCATATCCGACTCCAACTCCCCGTAGTAACCCAGTCTAATCACATGTTCCTCGAGAAGAGATTAATACCGCACTTGGTTTGCGTTGCTGCGAATAGAAAAGATTTACATGTAACTTGCTTGATTTTTTTTTTGCCAGGATTGCGAGTGCAACCGTTAGTTTAATTTTTTAAATCCGATTTCGTCCTGGGGACGCAACTCGCCAACTCCGCATTGACATGGTATGTTCCTACGCGTGCGTCAGAAGTTGCGTGCCTTGAGTTGAGTGAAAATTGGTGTGCAGGTTGCAAACTCTTCGGCGGACAGGGCAAATTTGTTCCCATCTACTTCGTTTGGCTATCAGACTCGCGCTATGTTGATATCACCGACAAACCACTCCTTAGCGCCGAAGGGCTCACAATAGAATTTATATTACGTGGGTTGTCCGTGCAAAATTGGCCTACCTGTTCTTGTGAACTTTACTACAGCGCACGCAACGACATTGCGAAGGATTCCAGACACGGAAAGGGGAATCGGGCGAGGGGATTAATTAACAGCGAACGACATCTTCGATGGGAGCACGAGACTAAGATACTTATTGCCGCCCATCTTGGACAAATCAACAACTATCCACACAGGAAAAAGAAATGTAAATGTAACTGTGCGATAAATTATTGGCATGACCTGGATGTTGAATGCCATTTGGTCATTCCCACCCCCCTGTCCCAAGATCCTCGAGAAAAGCCTCAAACGCTTGCGCCCGCATGGATCGCAATGGCCTGGCGGGGAGGGACTAGCACATCGAAGCTCCCGCCCTTGACGGTGATCCTGGATGAGGATTGGATAGATTAGCCATCAACACGACTACCAACGCATTGGCAAGACCTACACCGCGCCCGAGCATCCAGTCGCGCTCTTGGGTCCACTGACAACATCACAATAGCTGCAGTCGGCCAAACCGGTCGTAAGCGTTATTTGCCAGGCCGAATCAGCATTATTGATCACGACATGACCAGAGGAGCCTTTATGAATGCAAAACTTTCACTCAGCAAAGAGAACCACCACTTCGAGAGAAGGTATGCGAACCACGCCCATAAGCGAGTTGCTGGTTGTTGCTTGTTGTCACAACGTTCGTGAGAGGAGAGCTGCCGACATAGTTAAAGAACCCAACCATGCCTACAATTGGAGTCCAACGATGTTGGCATTCCCTAGAAATGAAATTAGCAAACCACATATACGTAGCACGAAGCAACCCAAAGGAATAGGGCGATCACAAATTGGCATACCAGCCATTTGTGGGGCCATTGGTGGTGCAGGTACCATAGTCTTTCGAATCACTGTTAGCTATTCCCCCTGTTAGAGAACTCTAGAAAAAACACATACTTCCGTCTGGTGCGCCCTGCTGGTCGTTGTCGAACGCGAACCCAGAATGAACAGTTGGGGTTCCATATCTAGTAAGGAGCAACATCAATGACCGGAGACCATACTCGGTACCCGGCACTTACGGATATGACAGCATAAACACATTTGCCAGCACGTAGACATTCTAAAGAAATAAAATCTAATTAGCTCCTTCCTCTAGACATGGCAAGAGGAAATGAACTCACATTCCCGGATTTGTAGCTTAATGACGATCCATCACGCTCAGTATCGTGATTGGTAACAAAGACATTGGCCGAACCGCTAGCCAACCAGCCGCAGTCATTGATATTGCCTAGGTTGAATATCCCAGTGTTCAAAAAGGCGTCCTTAAGCGTGTAAGGATAATTAAACCTGGATTCCGTGTATGAAACGTCAATATCCTACATCCTGTCTCCTTGGGAAAGAAGATAGGTGTTCATACACTTGAACGTCGCCAACATTTTGGTGCTTGGTCACAAACAACCCAGTTGTATCGGTAACCTCCTGCGTAATGTACGCGTTCGTCGAAAGTCTACTGAAGATCTTTGCCAACGAATCAGGTGCGATGTCTACGCGCAAATTCAATTGCCCATTTCCACCATCAGGAATGAGAACGGACTCACGTTTGGCGGCATCGACACGGAACCCGGCAACCCCAAGGCCCAACAAATCATTCAGGTACTGAGCAAGACGCTCACGCACGTAATCGGACTCCGTATTGAGACTGGTGGGAATAAGAGCAAGTTAGACCGTTAATTGGTTGGGATGGAATGTGAACGGGAAGATGTAAAACTAGAGGGGGAGATATCATAATGCGGGCTCCGTATGAGAGCCGAGAACGGGTGGACCAATCAGCGGTGAAATGGGCGTCACATACTCAGCAAGACCCAGAAGCTCGCAAGTTTCGACCTGATTCTCGTCGTTATAATCCTCTAGTTTCATCAGTCAGATCTCACGTTGAAGAGGAACGGATGTATAGCATACACACCAATCGCATGATTCCGGGTCGCTTGAGTGAGATGTCGAGTATTCCAAAGCCGTCATCCGGTTGCGACCTATCTGAATAGAGGAGACGAAACTTACGACAATAATGAAAGTCCTATCCAGAACAGCGTTTCAGTATGACATGATGATACAGATTGATCGAGACAAAGGAATTAAACCATACACTAGACGAGTAAGTGCCGGGATAACTGTAATGGGTAAAGGAACGCCCAGTAACGCCTTTCCCAGAGTCCAAGCCTAAGGTTATGCAGCCACAGCTTAAGGATTGGAGTCCGAATTGGAGAGAAGCGCAGTATTGTACCAGTCATATGATTTAACACAGCGTCCACAATGACTCGCACACCATGAGCATTGCAAGCTTCAACCATGGCCGCAAACTGATCCCGAGAGCCTCGTTTGGATTGGAGCTCATACGAGACGACTCTATGTTGATAACTATTCAGTGTATGTTCCTTAGCAATAAGTATCATGAAAGGGGAATGATTTGTTGGACTGGCACCCATTCTTGTTCGCCGGTCCATCGATGTAAAGGTGGGGAGGGTGCGAAAAGCGGTAAAAGTAATCACGTACTGATAACTCGTCCACCAGGCATCGCCAGTAATATGCTCGTGAGGGGGGGAAACCTGGACAAATCCATATCCTGCACTGGCAAGGAACGGGCACTCGTTTTGGACTGAAACCCAACTCCATTCGAACAACGCGGCTATTATCCTGTTACCGCATCAGCAGCCTACCGTTTCAAAAAACAACACAGACAGAAAAGGGGGCACGCTACTCTGTCGATTGCCAAACGTGGGGACCATGACTTAGTTGCCAAAGAACGAGGACATCTGAGCGAAACAAACTTTTAGAACCGGAAGTCGAACGCTCCGTCAAGAAATGCGTTGGCATAGCGGACCCGCTATCCAAGAGAGCGGACAGGGCAAGTAGGGTGGTAATGACAGTGAGTAAAAGAGTGGACATGATTGATAGTTGGAAGGATAGGCGCTAGCGTGATGTCGGCGCTCAGCTCAAACTACGTGAACTGAATCTTATTGTTAGTTACCTAGCGCGGGGCCAACACTAGATAAACATTTGCATGATCTTAAGTGAACGGGTTGGGCAGCGTTGACAGGGTGTCTCACCTCAGCTCACACTACGCGAACTGAGGGAGAAAGAAAGAAAAATCGGGGCAAAAAAGGTTGCTTGGGTTTTAAGCATCGAGCGTCGTCTATGTCAATCAACAAGAATCCAAGAAAGGAAAATGGCATGAATCTTGGGGTAAATTTATCACGTCATCACGTTGACCTTGAATTCAACAAGGAGACTGGTTTTTGTTTTGAAGCAGCACAGGGAGGTGTTGTATACGCTCAGCGTGTAGTGCGCGTGCAGTGAGACCAAACCACACTTTCAACTCACGCATAAGGATGCAATGTTCCACTTGAACTTAGCAAACTTTAACTGGCAAACACGGTTTCAATTGAATTGAAGGTGAAACAAGCTCGCGACTGGGGAATAGAATTCATCACGCACTTCCGTTAGGACTTCCCTAGTCACTGCATAGCCAAGATGTGGGTACATGCGGCATATTTTGACGAGTCATGGCATAACGTAAGATAGGTAGCTTCCATTGGCACCTCGGAGCATTGGAAGGGGCATCCTATAAGGCTCGAATGAAATTAGTGCTCCCAAACAATTACCATAGACCGGGTTGAGCCTAGAAAGCATTGGGTGTTGGTAAATAGCGGGACTAGCGCATCATATTTGAGTTGAAAACCAGTCATGCTGGAAGCGATCATTCGGGCTCGGGCTGCCGGGCTGCCGGGAACGACTGAAGCTGGAGGACAACCGCGTAGGGTCCGGCGTTACCCTGAATCATTAGCTGTGGGACTGCACTACGGTTGTGATACCCTCTTGAATTTTCCCCGAGTGCTTGCACTGAGGGAGGAACTGGGCAGTCAAACACCGTGGGAAGCTGAGTAAAGAACGTCGACGTTGACGTTGCCCGCTCTTTCCTGATCTGCACAATCATATTCAGGCGAGCCGGATCTGTAGGAGAGGGTTTGGGAACAGCCACGGATTGTTGAAGAAACTCCTCTGAGCAAATCTAGTAAGAGATCTGCCCATCACGCTTCTCGCCTCCCATTGCCTATAAATCGGCTAACGAATTATTCACCGCTGGTTGGCCTGTGCAAGGGGGAAGCCTCCTTTCCCCTCCATACAAGTACGCCCCCAGCAGTTTCTGTTCTCCCCTTTCTCCCCTTTTTGGACTCCTGGCAGCGAACTCTGGGCAGTGAGTGTCCCTTGCTCGCCGGTGAAACCACTTGTTGCATGGACCAACATCCCAACTGGTATCGCTATCGCTATGGAATGGCGGGCAATACATATCTAAAGTCCCCAAGCAGACTGAGCGCAGCATGGGGCCTATTTGAGGGCGGGCAGCGAAGCGCTACCGCTGACGCAGGGTCAGGCCCAGGCAAGCTCGTACCGGCCCACAACTCAACCTTCCCCATGCGCTCAGAGCTGCGGCGGAGAGCGCCAAGCCTGCAGCATAGTCCCTCCACTGCATCTGTTTCAGGAGAGAATTCCCATGCTAGCAACTACCACACACCGAGTGGCTCTTCATAGCAAGCATGTACAGTTCTACAGCCTGCATTCAGACTCTACCTAGCGGCCCAGGAACCGGGGACTTGGCTGCATGTTTCCTATCCAGGGTTTGCCACACTTGCATCCAATCCTCTCATGACTTGCATGTCACGAGGAATAGCTTTATGCGATAGACAACAAGAGTCATCCTCCTAGGGGAACGGAATCACCACTAATGCCTTGGGCTCATCCATGCCCCTATAAATCCCCCGCGAGGCTGACACCGCCTTAGTGATTCAGTTCCATCGGAGGCTGTGACATTGGGGTCTCATTTCTTCCGACAGGCTGACTGTCGAATTCTAGCCGGATCTGTGCCCTCTAATTAGTTTTATGCTTACCCAGTTATCAGCAGTTATCAGGTCTTTTGTGCTCTGCTCATGTTCCCTGGTCTTACGGCATCTTGCCTCATGTGGCCCGGGATCTCCACAGCAGGCCGCACTGGCACATGGTTACGTCCCCATAGCTCTAGCGCCAATGTCCGCCCAAACCTGTTAAGCCCGACTCACTCCACTCGGCAGGTCCTCTGAATTTCCCTTCCTGGAAGGGCCGACCTCATGACCAGTTCAGTATATAAATTGAGTCAATATTAATCAGAGTGAAACGCGCGGTTAGGCGCGCGGGTCCTGTTGTAACAAAATCCCATAAGGTCAAGCCGTCCTCCCATTTGATTTTCCATCAAGGACATGCGTTTTCCTCGTGGTCAGGGCTACTTATACTTGTTTCTTTGCGCATTCCCAGCACCTTAGACTTACAGTCACATCTACCTTGGCATGGATAGCTGTTTGACTTGTCGCCTCCGTAAGAAAGGTTCATGCCTGGCTTCTCCGAATAATCTTGAGCAAATGCGAACTAACTATTTTGTCAAGGTTGCCCCTGTGATTCCATACAGGGGTCCTGTAGCGCCTGCGCCCGCCTCCATCTTGTCTGCGGTGGACAGGGGCTTCCACCTCCGCCTTGGTCAAAGGCACGCTACATTGAATTCACTCTCACTTTCTTGTGTGGAGTAACCCTCGGCACTTTGTTTAGGCCCCCATACTTATAACGTTCTATCGACGCATCGTTGCCGACCAGCGTCGCTTGAGTCGAAGTGAACTCCAACTCTACTCATTCATGTCTATCGCCCTGTTGACCAATTAACTCGTATAATCAGATCATACACAATCCCTTTCCACTGTGGCACAACTGGTGAATTCAGTCATTACTAGAATGTACGACGAATACGGCTATGAGTATCATCTTGCGTATGGTTCCAATTTTGACATCGTTGCATTTTTCAATGGCTCCACGGAAGCCGTGGGCATCCACGAAGTGAGTACATCTTGTACAAACGGCGCCATTTCTTACTAACTGCACCAGATGCGCACGATCGTTCAAGATGAGGCGTCTCGTCTCGGATACTCTTTGGCCGCCAAAAACAGAGCCGCTGAAGGTACTGCAAGGTCTGGAGTCGGAACTACGGACGTTGAGAAGATTGTGCATCCTTATGAACCTCACAACTCCCTTGCTCCCGTCCAAACGTTGCATAGCACTACCCAGTACCATCATGTGCAATGCGCTCAGAACCTTGTTCGAGATCATGACTATAGCGCACCTGACAATTTGGTGGCCAATAGCCATCCTGCCGCAGGCCACACCCTGCCCATCAACACACACCATGGACTGATATTGGCATGGACTCCCAACATGGGCAACGTCCATACCTCCATTGCAAATGAAATAGGAGTGACGCCATTACATCAAGTGCCCATTCTCGTCGGCCCGTCGTCTCGCCAAACGACAATGGAACAGATGCCTGACATCAACCCCGTCCCCGGGGACCAATCGAGGCATCATCAGTATTTCAACTAATTTATGGTTCCAGCCTGGGGAGCCGCCGGACGATTGGATCGTGCCGCAGTTGTACTAGGCATCCAAGTCGAACCGCATGAAGGGAACGCTCCTGGTTGCAATGCATACACGAATTGTGACTCGCAGCATTCCCCTTCATCGTGCGGAGCTTCTCATCAACACGATTCTAGTCCTTTTATCCGAATGATTACATTCTGTTTAGCCTTTGTCTGCCTTTGTCTTCTGATTGCCTCGTTTGTTGTTGTTGTGAATCAGACCTTTATGCGTTTGCGGAAATTAGTTGAATTGGGCTGCACCTGTACCTGATATGAACGAACAATGCGATCTGTCCAATCCTGGCCACACTCGTAAGAAGGAAGTCACGAAACCTCAAATAAGGGCATCATGTGCGGCCCTGGCGAAATGCCCCTACTATTTTCCCTCGCTTCCCATGCGCATGCACACGTTGTGAGGTGCATGGAATGGGGATTATCCCGGAATGGAGAACATGCGAGCGTCATTTCCGTTTCCGCAACAGGGGGTGGCTGATATAATTAGAGTGCAGGGTGATACTTATATGATACAGAATGGCGCGCGTTAGAGAACACTGATCTAGCCGGCTAGGCAATGCGTGCGTGGCTGAATCCTTGACGCGCGCCAAGGATAACATGCGACCCATCGGAAAACTCAGTACGCACCACCGATACCAGTTCCCAGTGAGCCGAATACCAGCAGCTTTCAGTTGATCAGATCTATCCGCATGAGAAGGTGCAAGTGTGAGATCAATGTCTTGATAAACTATCTACGTTCGCGAACAAGGTATGTAGAAGGTGAAAATGCTCGCCCAATCAATGTAGCCGCCCAGTTTATTATTAGCTTGCTCACAACTCCCCATCAAAAATGAGTGTATGGCTTCAGGTAGGGCCAGAGAATGGGGTTCCTGTGAGCTGGGAGTCTGCACTATGGCCCCCTTTATCGCAAACATGGGAATGGAATGTATTTATTTATTTACATAATTAAATGTTTACTTACATCCTCGCATGGGGCAATATTATTGACAGTAACTGCCAGAACCAATCATCGGTTTTCCTCCTGCTGAGACGAGACAGATGATGCAGACAGTACCTCAGAAAGCTTGGTGCTTGGGGTATGTATGTGTGTGTAGGCCACGACCAACCGCGGAGGGGGCGCGCGGCAATGCTCATTGAACGCTCGGAAACAGTACCTACTAGCTACCCACAGCGCCCGAGCGGAGGACGCCAGCACTACCTCTCTCTTTCAAGGAGCGAATGCGCCCCCTGGCGCGGTGCGATGCAAGTGAACTGGGATACATAAGATACGACTATTCCCCAACTGTACCCCCATCTCCCGACTTCGAGTCTTTCTCCTGCGTCTGCATCCTTCATCCCTCTGCTGACCCTTTCTCATCACTTCCAAACAAGCCACGTCCCTAGCCTCAGCAAGTGGCGGCTCCGCTTGGCACTCGGTGGCCATCGTATCGTAGCTAACATAAATTTCCGAGGTCGGCCACGAACATCCGTGGTTCCGACTGTCCGATGGGTAATCAGTGATAAGGCAGTCCATCATCCCAACGGAATGTTCCAGTGGCATGGTTCCAAATCTCACGATTTCTGAGCGATGATACCAGCCACTGACACTTAGGTCGCAGGCTGGTGTACGGGCCTAGCTCACCAGCTCTCTGGAGCCCTCACTCCCCGCGTGTCCCGTGCGCGGCGTCCTTCGCGTCCGCGCGCGCTTCACGCGATGCGCGTGCATTCCGATCCGCATCTTATCATGATTTCTCAGAGATGTATTCCTTGTCATTATTTCCGTAGACGCTCAGAACTGAGTTCCGCCGCTACAAATACAGCTTGGATCTAATCATTCACTAACACCCAGACTTGGTTTCATTGCCCCTGGGTCGTCTCTTGAATGCCAGTCGTCTCGAGGCTCAAGTTGTCAGGCTCGACTCGAGCTTTCGGGTGCTTCCCCTGCCGCGTTAAGAAATGCCGTCAGATCCGCTCATCCCCAGCCTTCCCGCGCATGAACCTAACTGTAGCTTGATACAGGATGCCCTATGCAGGATGGTGATCAAGTTTGTGGTAACTGTCATGTCCACAATTTCACTTGCGAAGGATATGGTGTTGAACGACGGGGCTGGACCAGGGCATGCTACTTCGTCTCCTTCATTCTGGCTGCCTGCTGACCATGGTGGAACTAGGATCATAGATTCATTGCGTGGGTGAGGGAAGTCCTTATGAAACGAAAATGCAGAACGCGACCAAAAAAAGTTCTGCACACTGGCACTCCCAACTCCACAAGTGGTCAATTGGAAGATGTTCTACCGGGGGGAAAACATGCTGACACCGCTCCAACGCATGTTCGGTTTGATGCGGAGGTCGATTCCTCTGCAAACAATTCGGTCACCTCGTCCCAAATTGCCCTACCTTGCCCTATGGAACAAAATGTCGTCCCCGGCGTTGGCCCAAATATCCCCCCGTACCCTAACGTCATATCCCAGAGGGAGCATCTTCCCCAATACCAGGCCATGGGAGGATACCACCCCCAACTCACCGGCGATCCATCGCTCTCCTCCTGCAATGGGACCATGCTATCCGCGTCCGATGTTGGGAACGCCATAACATCATGTATCCCCCACACGCACCACGTGGGCTATGATGGAGTACAGCACGAGCAGAGCAATCACCACCAACAGATTATTTCCCAAAGTACATCGCCTGGTCACCAATATCTTGGTGAACTGGTGTATCATATTCTCAAGATGATGTTTCCTTCACAAGACCCGACGGGGGATCAGGTCCGCATTGCGATGGACATAATTTGGAGGGTTAGCCAAGGCGACTTGCCACAGCAGATCATGGGATAATTCCACGTTCCTCTGTGCCCCTCAATTTGGTGCAATAGGGCGTGGTCTGTTCAGGAGGTGATTAGGACAAACAGCTCCGTGGCGTGTTTTTTGCGCAACATTCGTTTTCGTTGTGTATACGCACTCCACAGGTACGAAAAAGCGGCCTAGACCTCTAGAAAATCTCCAATCCGAGCGATTTGCATTAATTGTGGTGTTTCCCATATTCAGTATGTACAGCTTCGAGCCCTCTTGTGTATCCTTCAGATCCGCCATTTGTAAAATTTGTCACCTAAGGCGCTCCTCAGGGCCAAAATTAACATGATATTTGGATATTCTCTGGATGAAAGGCTGGTCTCAAGCATATAGGCTCCCGACGTGGTAAACCTGTGAACGGCCGCCATATCGCGATTCCCCCCCTCACTAATACATGAACACATTCTCGGAAATATATATATACTGCGAAAAAATGAATGCGCGCATGCGCGTGCGTGCATGGGTACGCGCGACACCTATCCATGCTCGCATGCGATGGAATGTATATAATATGGTAACTCGACAAAAGAAAAGGGCTACGCAGTTTCTCGAGCTGGGAACACTGACGGTTGTGCGGGCACGCGGTGCAGTACAGGGTAGTTGCGCGCGCGTGAGAATTCTCGCGAGCTCTCCCTTCCCACGCGCTTTGAGAGTCGACGTGGTGTGTTTTGATCATTACTATGTCCTCCACTGAACTATTTGTGCACTACCGGAAGTTATAAAGACGTACCCCCTTTAATAATGCAGTGGCTTATTTGTAGACTAGGACTATGTACCAAACACACAAAGCTGCGCCTCCAATCTTCTTATTAATGTTGCCGAGCACCAATACTCAGCTCTTCAGGTTCTCAGACTGATCCTTTCCTGCGTCTGACACAGCCTTGACTACGCGGTATCGTAGTACATCGATGTTACAGTGGTCTAGTTGATTAAGTTGATCACAACTTTGAGCGCTTCGAAGCACCTCTTCCTAGGTGCAGCTATCGATTCCAGCTTCCTTGAACCTCCGGGACCCTTTTCCACCAAGTATTGATATTGAAGCTTCTGCTCACTAGGGGCGTGATACTCAGTGGCTGCCAAACACCTGGATAAATGAATTATGTAATTGCACGGAATGGGTAGTTCATTCTTTGCTTCCGATGCGCGTAACAAGGTGACGCGCGCGCACGCGCGCGTATGACCTGATCACTGGCAGAATTGTGCGACCAAGGGGGTTTAAATCCCGAAAACGATGACGGCTTTGTTCCGGCCCGTCCAAGTACAAATACCATCTACATCATCTCTCTGAAGTCCGAGGATGCCACGTACCACAAACCCAACCAGCACGCCTGGATGCTTCCCCTGTAGGATCAGAAAGAAACGTTAGTTATGCGTCTTTTTTTTTTTCCGCGCTGGCATCTGATTGCACTCTTCCAGGATGTCCCATGATCGAGTACAATGAAGCTGGGTGCCAGGAATGCCAAAGGTTCAACTACCGTTGCGAAGGCTTCGGGGAAAAGCTCCCCTTATGGGCGAAGGTAAGTGCGTAGCGCTGTCCTTGTCCCAGACCTCACAACCACGGTATTGCTGCCAGGATCCGGACAAAGCGCGGGAATATAGGGCCTCGCTTGCACAGTGGGCTGGACACCCAGCTAAAGGCCGATCTGTCCGGCGTAAGTTTCTTGAAGGACAGTTCTTGCTATCGTTCTTATTTTACATGGAGTGTAGCAAGCAATTCCGCTCGGCGTTGTTCATCCATTTTACCATCAGTGGGCTCGCTCGGGTCTCCGATATCAGCGAAAGGTCCCTCGTTCCATGCTTACCACGACCAGGCCCCCCTTTTCCCTTTGCATATTGGACAGGGAGAAAGCGACCGAGAAGCAAAGGGCTGCTTTGATCCGTTGCCGGAGGTACTTCAATTCTACAAAACAATTCCAAACTACGTCCTGACGTACTCTGCGGAGTCATTCACTTCATCCCACCAGAACACAGTGCCTCTATTTGGAAATAACGCCGAACTTGTGAACCTTCCCCTGTCTTCAATTTCGCCACTGGGCCAATCAGACGCTTCATGGACAAGTGGTTACTCGGCCCCAGACTCGTCGGGCCTACATGGCCTACATCTCTGTGACATGAGCCCCTCATCCACTCTTACATCGGATGACTCGTGTTCATCTCGTTGCCTATCGTTGAGCGACGAAGTAGAGTCGAATGTTGCGTTCGAATGGTATCGGAATCATTGCCAAGAATCCATCATTTCCAATAATGACATGCTGTCTCTCCATCAATACAGCCCTCAGACCCTTGCACAAGTTGTTTCCACGTTTACATACCTGAAGGTTCTCTTTCCTTCGAACACCCCTACTTCTCAACAGATTACTTTTGTCCTAATGCAGGCGGAAAAAGCAGTCGGAGCTGAACGGGCCCCAACATTAAACATACCTTCCCTTCCCTCCGCAAGTGGCATCTAGCAGTATGATGGATATGGCTCGCAACGTTTGTGACGGGTGTCCCGGCGGCGCCTTCTTGTGGCCCGCGTCTACTACCCCCACCTGTAATCTCAAATCCATGTTGCACTTCATCTTTACGTCGTGTGTATTGTATGTGACTACGGATTTTCTGCCTGAAGGAGGCCTGAGTGGTTTCCAATCCGGCGAGGTGCCCTCCTCGGTCTCCTGCTCCAATTACAATATCGCAGCATCCTGCAAGGCACTCAATGCCGCTATAGCCTGAGTGACAACGTACTTCTGCGCCAATCCATTCACTTGGCCAGGAGGGTCTATTGAATTGAACACCTGGCCATCAACTCGTCAATAACTGCAAGTTGGCTGCGAAGACACATGCTCCCGCTTTTCTTGCCACCATATTCAATGTGGATAGCGGCACTTACATAATTTGTGCGCGCCTCATCATGCCATCTTGAACGGGGCGTGGAGACATCTGATTCACGCCTAGCGGAGTTTGCATTTTCGTGCCACCCCGAAAATACATAAAAGTGCATGGCAACTTGCCCTGTTTCTCTGTTCAAGGTCCCGTTTGCACCGGGATCGGGTTTTGGGCTCTACTGCACAGTACAATCTCGACTACGCCCCGATATCTAGCAGACTATGTGCACCGAAGAATGGAGCGTAGAGGCTTTCGGTATGTCTTTCTCGTCATCAAGGTTGATGCCCCTCTCACTTTATATCCGAAAAATCATAAAGAGTGCGGTAAGTCGTCGGGGCTTGTCGCTTGGCATGAATTCATGCCTGAAACTCCCTCAGGTCACTACATTGAGAGCAGAATCACTCCCATGGATCTTGCATTTGTATGATAATTGACACGCGCAATATGCCAAGTGTTTGCTCAATCCTAGTAATTCTCTCGAAGGATGCTTGTGGAAAATCTTCGTGCAAGATTGATCCCTCGCATTTCAGAGGCACTGCTCACCTGCCCAGTGAGTGTGTTCTATTTGGTAAGTGCAAGGAGCCAATCTGCGATGGTGGAGAAGATTGGTTTATCCTTCCAAATGGACTCGTCAGGTTGCAAAGGACAGTACGTACACTGAGTCATTGGACTGTTGCTGCACTATGCCAGGCTTCGCTAGCTGATCTAATAATTAACCACTCGCCTTCCTACGCTAGAATCACCTTGAAGAAAGTAACCAAGGTGCATGATGATACCCTCTGCCCTGACTGCTCATATAAGAGCAGGGCAATGGAACCCTTTCCTGACAGTGAAATCGATGACCTGATTTCTTACATCTTCACCTTGACTCTCCAACACTAATTTGCCTGCTCACCTATCATTTTCTCCGACTCATGGACTTTGAATTTTAATTCCATGTAATATACAAACCTAACAATAAACAGCATTTCCAATACTGCGATGGTTAGTGTGACTGTGAGCTGCACCCGGCCCCCCCTTCTGATCAGGCGCCAGATTGGGGGACGATTGTGTTAAGAGAACATTCTTCCGGGGTTCATCTGCGCCGGGTCGTGAAGCCGGAGATCTGTTGCGCATCGCAACACGAAGACTCCGAAGTTTGTAAAATATCGCTTGACTCAGCCTCAAACCCTAGCCTATACTGCTAAAAACTTGTTCGACAGTTCGGAAGGGGCGAGAATCAGAGGTGGCAACTGGAAGAGAGGTTCCCGAATCGCTCACGTTTTGAAATATTGTTCTTCCGTACCCGTAAATTTATCCTGGGATGACATGGGTGCCGACGATGGAGGGGCAGCGGGTTGAGAATGAGGTGTAGGTCCACCACATACCACATTGTGTTCTTTGGGAAAACTCTGAAGCGTGTATATCACTTCAACGGTGGATGCCTCAAGGGAAAAGGAAAAAATGAAGTGAAAGCAAGGGACCCGTGGCACAGACAGGCCCGGCAATCAGATAGCTCATACTACCAGTCATCACGGGGTAAAGCTGGATAGGCGAGTGATCAGCCTCTGGTTTCCGCGGATCCAAGAACTCGCAATTCAATTCAATACCATAAATAGGAAAATATTCCTCGCATAAATGATTTTGCTTTCCCTAATTGCACTGGCGTTTTTGTCCTCGAAAGCTCTCGCAGCGCCTCGAGGGTACTAAATTCTCCATGCCATCTGGCTGTTGGAATATCAACGCTCATCGACAACAGCCGAGCTGCAGCGTGGATTGAGTCGCGGTACCACGCGCTCCCAATTTACTTTGTCTTATATCGCCAGTTGTCACTGGCAATCGCTTTAAGCGATATTGGCTCCAGTCGTATAAGTTACGCTGGACGCCGTAATTTTTCTCCCTCCCTCAGTTCTCTATTTCGAGACTGAGGTGATACCATTTCTTTCCTATCTGTGTTTGCGCATAACTCATTGTATTTTCATGTTATAGTTACGCGCGATAGGTAAAAATCTTAATACTAGTTCTCTATTTCGAGACTGAGTTACGCGCGATAGCTCCTATTTCATTACTGGCGTTCTAGCGGAGATGCCGGAGCTCATACAGTGAATCCGCCACCAAGTTCCCGTCTGGGTATCAGCACGTCGAATACCCGGATGAATGAGGAGGCTACCCGGGCCTCGAGCCGCATAGGACCAATCTGGAGATGCAGGTGCGCGCTTATCACACATTCCCAGGTGAATTGCTTTGGGAGAGGGGTGGGCTGACAGGAGGGTGGTTCTAGCGCGCCTTACATGCCTCGGTGCCTTGCCCGTTCCAATGCCACCAGGCCACCCATTTAAGCGGCGGCGGTTCCGCTGATAAACATTCACCGTGTCATCTTAAATGAAGCCACCGTCGAGGCCTCCATGCCACCTCCAAGGGGTATAAAAGGACATGGCGACTTGAATCTTTCCCCCATTCCACCATCCGCTCGCTTCAATATTGCTATTGAGGCCCTGATATACTATCCTATCTCAATATACTCTCAAGATCACTTTGACTTGCCGTGATAATGTGTCAAATCATAGAATTCTACGATCGCTACATGCGTATGGTTCTTCCTTCCCTCCTCTCAATACCTTGCAATAAAGTTCACTGCCATGATTCACACCCATGCTTTGGCAGAATGCAGTACGTTTAAAACGGCTATTCAATGTTCCCCCGTTCGCAAAGTTTATGCCCTTCCGGTTAGGCCATGCTTATCGGACTTCCACCCAACGTGTAAGTCCAAAACTCAAAGTATGCACTGTAACTGACTAAATTTGGAACTCTCCGAAGCAACGCTGCTGGAGTTCAGGGTGCAAGTATGATGAGTCGCACGCCCACGGGCCTCATCACAACTGCTGTGAGGTACTGGACCACCATCCCTCGACGGAGACTGACAACCATTCTTTATATCTTGCCCCAGTCGCTCTGAGATGTGATGGGGAGTACGTGTTGTTCACCTCATATGTCTACACTATTTATTCGATGCTGCGTCGACACTGATTAATCCATCTTCCTCGAATTGGAACACAGATATTCCCGTGTTCCCCGCATACAGCATATCCAAGGGCTTTGCCCAGGCTGCATGGCTGGCCAGTGAGGTTAGCGTTCTTGAGGCCCGCGCGGAGGTGGCCAGTCTCGACTTTGAGCAACTTTTGCTACGGTTCCTGGACTTTCTGACGTCTTCTCTGTTTGGCTTCGCTGTATTGATCATGTTATATAGTACGGACATATTCTAATGAAATATTTTGCTTTTGCTTTGCTACGTTTTGGGCGTCGAAAAAACAAAGTGATTCCAAACTGAACTTTCTCGAATAGTGTGGCTGCCGGCGGTCTGTTCGGAATATATGTATATACGCAGCACGCAATCTAGAGGTTCAGTCTATAAATTAATATATGTGGGAAGCTTATCTCTAACAGATAAGCCTACGTACCGCATAAAGCGTAATCACTGATACCGGTATTTCTAGTATGATGATATGCCAGACTGCAACCGTGTATTCCATGCATCGATCTGCACTGGCAGCAACAGTGAGGGAACGAGTTTTCCCACGGGTTGTGAGTCGGATCGTATCCATCGTTTATTGTCGAGAGTTCCGATTCGTACCCGTAAGCCCCCGCTGCTCTTATTAACTGTCGTAGGGCCTTCAGCAATCTTAGCTTCACCAGTATCCCCTTCTCCTTAGAGCCAGAAAAATGTGAGTGTCTGTGCGTTGTCGATGACCGGGCCAGCAATGCCTAATCACGTCGTTTGTTGTGTTGGTGGGTGGTGTGAGTAGGCCTCTTCAGCCTAAACCGACCCCCCAAATCCCTGATAGTACGTTTTCTAAACTATTTGAGACTACTCTCCAATGACTTCTCCTGTAGGCGTACTCCAATCATTCTCTTTGAAAGGGTAGGCAAATAGAATCTTTGATTCTTCCCGCAGTCACAATTCCATTTCCCCTTCAACAATTTCGTTTACTCTTATTCTCTTCCCTACTCTTGTGTTTGTAGGAAGGTGGCGGTAATCACTGGTGGAGGAACGGGGATCGGCTATCAAGTCGCAAGGGCTTACGCTGAAGCTGGAGCGGACGTGGCCTTGTTTTACAATTCAAGTTCGAAGGCGATCGATCTTGCGAAGGGACTTGAAAAAGAGTTTGGGGTTAAGAGTAAAGCGTATAAGGTCCCAGGTGAGTCCAAGTCTTCGTCGACTTTGGGGACGCTCACGACTTATTCGGTGGTACATTCACACTTTGTGGAGGGTAGTGACAGACTCGAAGATTGTAACGGAGAGTATTGAGCAGGTCGAGAAGGATTTTGGAAGGCTAGATATCTTTGTGAGTTCATTAATACTTGAGCAGTAGCATTATAGTCTTCTTCCGTTTGTCATGTTCGTCAGCAGGAACCCTTCTTATCTTCATTTTGGTGATTGCTGATCATTTCTTTCCCATCATTTATATCATATATAGGTCGCTAACGCTGGGACGGTATGTAGCACTCAATTGACATCTCTCCTTCTCTGTAGGTTGACTAGGTTTTTTCTTTGTTTTCTCTTTTGGCGATCACGGATCTAGGGTGGGGGTGGACCCGTCACCGAGATGACGGATGAACAATGGCATCGAGTCATTGATGTAAATTACAATAGCGTATTTTATTGTGCGCGTGCTGCTGGAAGGTGCGTCAACTTTGATCGACACCGCGTGTATACATCGTGTCAACACGATATAACCCGCCGAACCCCCACTTTCTTCCATTCCCAGGATATTCAAGAAGCAAGGATATGGAAACTTTATCGTCACGTCCTCCATGAGTGCACACATCGTCAATCGTCCCATAACGCAGGTACGTCGTCGCATACTGTCTATCTTATTACGATCTTATTTTATTTATCTCGCCGTTTTACTTCACCGTTAATAAAGGCTACATACAACGGAACGAAAGCCGCGGTGACGCATTTTGCCAAGTCTTTGGCGTATGAATGGAAAGATTTTGCACGAGTGAATATTGTTTCTCCCGGATTTTTCGACACAGATATGGGAGCTGCTCCTGAGGTCCTTGATGTTGCTTTCGACACGGCTGTGCTTGGGCGTCAAGGAAACACGAAGGAACTCAAGGGCATTTACCTTTACTTGGCGAGCGATGCGTCGACGTTTACGACAGGAAGTGGTGAGTCCCTATTTGCCGCTTTTTGGATCGCCCTTTTGTTTGTTTGTTTGTTTTTTTCACCGATCAATGGGTGCCATGTCGCCCTATTCTTTGGAGATCTGATGTCGAGGAACGCAGAGTTTTAATTGATCCGTGGGAATATGCATTTGCTGACGATATGGTTTTGCAGACGTTATTGTCGATGGAGGGTATACGCTTCCTTGAGCGGACCCGCAGTTCATTCTGCAGAGTGTGCATAGAGAGAGCGCTTTTCCGTTGGGAGTGTCGCTGCGTTCATCACTGAGATCGGGTCCGGACATCCGCATGAAATTCGAAATGATTAGAGTATGTTGTAATCCGGCAGTAAACACAGAATACAATATAGAATCTTTGCAATATTGCCTGAAATTAATAATAAAGGAGGAACAATTTTTTCGAAACTGTCCGAAGGCTGGATGGCAGCTCACTCATTCATAAGAGGTGTGACAAACAGGGGGAAGAGGGGGAAGAGGGAGTATATTGAGGGAATGGTTGATGGTTTTCTCTTTAGGGGGGAACACATACTAGTTGTGGTAAGTAGTCCGTGTGTGTCCCTTTACATCTTTCCTTATATGAGTTGAGAGGCGACTTGATCCATCCGACAGACGAACGAGGAGGGAGGTGACGGCGCATCGACAAGGGTGACCAGTGGTACTAAGCAGAGTGTGATAAGCGATGACTGGAGTCAGTAAGTAAAGCATGGAGAGCGCTAACCGGGTCTCTGATGCGCAAATTTGCTTCCGAAGTGGTCGGTCGGGTAATCCCGTTGTGGTCGAAGAGGAGATGTGCGTGCAAGTGGAAAAAGTTGGGAACAAGGTCCTAGGTTGAAGGGAGTAGGGTAGGGATGGTGGCGGGGATGAGTTGGTACAGTAGAGAAATCATGTAATTATGCCTATAAATGGCAAAAATATCGAGCCCTCTGATGTGAACAAGCATGAGTTTTCCGTTCTGGACACATTGCGACGGTGTTCAACGTTAACGTGGGTTTGCCCTTGATTAGTCGTCCCTTGGTTGATTGCTTTGAGGGTGGTGTGTAGAGAAAGGTTTTTTCCTTTTATTTTGATTCGTTTTCCCGTAAGTATATAACCTTTTCGCGGTACTTGTAAACAACAACACACACAGAGCACACTTGCACTTCACAAGGGCGCATAATCCTCCCCTCCCCTTGCCACTGTCTTCCTCCTCGCCTCTCTTCTTTCCCACCTGCCCTTCCTCGCTGTCCATCTCCCTTCTCGGGGCTTCCCGGACTGCCTCTTCGCCCCTTTGCCTGCATGGCAACGGATCCGAATCGTCCGCCTTCCTCCGTCGGCGCTCAGCAGCAAGCTGCCCAACCACCACACTTCCTTGCTGCCACTCCCCACTTTGACCATTCTTCCATCTACGCTACTGCCGTCTCTGCCCCGGGGGGCCCTCCGCATCCTTCTCAGCAGCCCATGTCATCCCAGCAGCAACCTACCCAACCTACCATATGGAATCAGCTCCAACTTCAACGCACTCATCAAGCTAGCCACCCAAACTCTGCCCCTCAGACTGGTCAACCGCCTCAACAGTCGGCTCAGAATGGCCCATCCGTGAGTCGCCTCTTCGTTTTTATGCCTCCTCTGTTCGTCGTGAAGTCGGGGTCGTTCGGATGAGGTCCGGATCGTTTGGGTTCTCTTTCGTCATTTCATGCCGCTTTGGCTTGTGCTTTTTGGTGTTACACCTGTCCAGCGAGCGCCTGTCTCTTTTGCTCACGCCCGCGCGCTCTTGCTCGCTTTCTTTTTATAATCACGGCATTCTGAGCCCCTCTTGACCTCATCTGCGCCTCTCACCCTTTGTACTCTTCAAACGAACGGTTTACTGACGAACCATCTTAATCCCTAATTTCCCATTTTTGCTTTGTAAACTTTCGACTTCGTCATAACATCTTTGCCGGTTGCGACGGGGGGTTTGCGTATCGCTCTCACCCTCGATATCTGCTCAAACACTTTCTCTGATTACGTTCTGATACACCATCCGCCCTTAATCTCTGGATCGTTCGCACCTTCGTCGGTGCCCGGTGTGGATCTCGATGCAGATGTTGCCGCATCTACTGAATCCCCATTTACAACAACCCCTTCAGCCGACCCCCCTTCATTCCAACCTCGCAAGTGCGCAACCACAACTCACGCCCCAACACATGGCATGGATTCAACAACAACGTCAGCAGCAGCAACAGCAGCAGCAGCAGCATCATCAACAACAACAACAAGCTGCATTCGCTGCCGCTGGGCAACAACAACAGCCACCTCAATCACAGCAGGGACAAGTACCGCCCCCTCAACAGCCACAAGCTCAGCAGCCCCAGCAGGCCCCCGGATTTGTGCCTCCCGTTCGAGCCTCGCAGCATTTTCTCCAGATACAAGATCAGCTGAACAGGGGGTTGCTGCCCCCCGAAGTTGCTGCTCAAGTGAGTCATCATTTCCCTTTCCCCTCTCCTTCCCTCCGCACCTGTTTCATTGCGGAGAGGATGATGGATGGTGATGTTGCATGGACGCATCGGGAGTCATCGCATCTCCGTTAGCACCCACGGAACTCCGGACCCGTGTTACAATTTGGTGTTGCCCCCTGATTCATCTCGACCGACTGATCTGAAATTGACGACATGACTCCTCTCAGTTCAACATGCTCAGTAAATCAAACCCAAACGATCAACGACAGTTAGCTGCTGCTGCTCAACAAGCAGCTCAGCATAATCAAAATATCATCGCTAGCCAGCCTCAACAAATAGCAGCACAACAGCAAAACCAGCTTGGTGCTAAGCTTCCATCTCAGCCTCAGACCACTCCTCAACCTCCGAATGCCATGGCACCGCCACGCACTTCTCCTCAACAACATCCACCTCAGCATCAGCAGGCTCAGCCCCCTTCTCAAGGGACTCAGCATCAACAGAATGCTCAGGTGCCTACAATCGGCACTCTGGCTCAAAATCCGCTCATCGCCCAAAATTTCCGACTTCCTCCCGGTGTGAACCCCGGGGCGCCAGGAGGGGTGGGTGGCGCACCTCCGAACGTGTATCAACAGTTACAAGCAAACGTTGCGCTACAACAGCCCCTTCGTGCTGGAACGAACCAGGGTCCCGGAACTGGAGGGTTGCATGGAGAGGCGGGACCTACGGGTCATCAAGGTGTCGTCGGAAATGTGGGCACTGGAATTGGTGGTGTCGGGCAATTAGCGTTTGCACAAGGACAGATTCCTGGTCAACCTGGCCCATCGGGACCTCCCCAAGGAAATCGGTCACTTCCGCCTGGGATGCTTCTCTCCAATGCCCAACAGTCAGTGGACCAGATACGTGCTTTCCTTGCGGGTATCCCACAGCGAACGTCCGAGGATCTGTTCAGGTTCCGTACGGTGTTTTTGAAGCAGAAGAGCAACGTCGAAAACAATATCGTGAGGCTAAGGAATGGGATGGGGAATGGGCTTCAGGCTCCCAAAGAGGCTGTTGACAATCTTCTGAGGGAGCGAAAAAAGTATGAGGCACTTGGTGATGCTGTTGGAAAGGAGATCGCCAGTCGGGGGTTGAAGTGAGCCTTTCCTTTTCTGGCGCATGAGCGCTCTCGATTGATCACTTTGTTTTTGCACGCTTATTTTCTCTAGTGATATTTGGAATGGTCAAGCTTCTCAGCCGCCTCCGGGTGCTCAGCAGCAACAACCACCGGCTCAGCAACAACCTCATCAGACGTTTACTTCTCCTGCGGCATCGAACGCTAGCGTTCACCAACCCCAGGGTCAACAACCCATGAGGTATCCGACTCCTCATGTTCCTACATCTCAGTTGGGCGGTCAGCAGGTTCAACAGGCTTCACTTCAGCAACAGCCTCCGCATGGATTTCAACAGCAAATCCATGCGCAAGGACCGCAACCTTCGATACCCGGTTCGTCGCAGATGGTGAATCAGAATGTGACTCCTCAAGCCACCCAGCACCAGCAGCCCGCAACTGAAACCGCCTCTCCCCGTGTGGGTGGATCTCAGCCCGGGAAGGTGCGGCAATTCTCGCCTGCCACCCTCATTGGCGACAAAAAGATTTTCATGGATACACTCAAGGAGATCTTTCGTCGGAAGAGCTTAAGCGGAGATGACATTCCCAAGCCCAATGGAGTGGGTCTTGATTTATTTAGCTTATTCCGGGAGGTGATTCAGTCTGGTGGGAGAGACGCATTGGGTCAGACCCCTGGCGGATGGGAACGGTTTTCGAACAAGTTTGGGGTTCCCCAGATTCAGGATGTTTATATGAAGTTGCTGGGGGACATGGAGGATATATTCAGGAGTGCGACGAAGCAGCATGCTCAGCCGCATCATATACAGCCCATGAGGCAGGTCCAAACGCAGGTTCAGGGTCAAGCGCCGGGTCCACCTGGTTCAATGGGAGTTCCCCACGCTGGTTTGGGCGGCAATGCTCTTCCCGTGAGCCAGCAGATGTATGCATTTGCGCAACCCCAAGTCCAACCACAGGGGGCTCATTTGCAGCAACAACCACAACAGCAGCCACAGCCACAGCCTGCTCGTCCGCCTTCGAGTCAGAATCCGAATCCGAACTCGAATCCCAGTCCAATGATCCGCCCTCCCACTGCTCAGCAGCTTCAGCAGGTCTCTCAGCCTCAAGCACCGCAGCCTGTTCGTCCCGCTGGACCAACGGTGTTCAACATGGGTCAGCCGGGTGGTGGTAATCTTCAGCAACAGCAATCTCGACAACCTGGATCTTCGGGAGTACAGCCCGGCGTCGGCGTTCCTCAACAACAACAGCCACACACTCATCCCCTTTCGCAACAACAACCTTCGTCTCTTGGACCTCCCCCTCCCGTGCCTCAGCTTCAGAGGCTGCATCAGTTGATTCACATGACTCCTGAACGACTCATGACGGAGCACAATTTCACGCAGCAACAAGTTCAGGACTTCTTTATAAACAAGAGGCCGCAGGTCGTTATTGATTATTCAAGAGCGGTAGCTCAGTATTTTGCATTGTCAAAGGATAGGATGATGAGCGGTGGAGCGAGTACTTCCGGCACGCCAGTGGCTGCTGAGACTG
This sequence comes from Cantharellus anzutake, assembly GCF_015039405.1. Taxonomy (NCBI): domain Eukaryota; kingdom Fungi; phylum Basidiomycota; class Agaricomycetes; order Cantharellales; family Hydnaceae; genus Cantharellus; species Cantharellus anzutake. The sequence continues at coordinate 29,918 of NW_024067241.1, forward strand.
CTGATGCCCAACAACAGCAGGTCTCGGCTCAGGCTCAGGCTCAGGCTCAGGCTCAGGCTCAGGCTCAAGCTCAAGCTCAAGCTCAGGCTCAAGCTCAAGCTCAGGCTCAAGCTCAGGCTCAAGCTCAAGCTCAGGCTCAGGCTCAGGCTCAGGCTCAGGCCCAGGCTCAGGCTCAGGCCCAGGCCCAGGCCCAGGCCCAGGCCCAGGCTCAGGCTCTTCAGCAGCAGCCACCCCAGCAACAACCTGCTCCATCTCAAGACGTTCAGCGACAAGTTCAGGCTTACCCTCACCTTAGTCAAGGTCCCCAACAGTCCCCTCAGCAACCGCCTCTGCCACCATCGCAGTTGCAGCCGCATCAACAGGGGTCACAATCCGGTCAGATACCACCGAATCGCGGACAGATGCCGACGCCTATGCAGCAACCTCAGCCTCTTCGGACTCCCACTCCGGCTCAGCTGCCTCACACTCATCCCGTTCAGACTCAATCCCAGATGCAGCAACCCCAACCTCAAGCACAAAACCAACTGCTACCGTCTCAAACCCTTGTGAATCGTGGTCTGGGTCAAGGCGCAATACCAAGATCTGCGAATTCCCTTGGGAATGTGGGTGCTATGTCACAGTCTGCTGTGCATCAAGCTAGCATGGCACGTTTGCAGAAGAGGGTAGAGGAGGCCAGGCAGATTAAATATCATTTGAAGACTCAGGGTCTTCGTCAACGTGCGTGAATTGTTCATTTTCGAAGTTTTTTCTGATCTTATCGTACTTCTTTATTTAGGAGTTCGGCCCACTGTTCATGTGGATGAGGGTCAGCGAGAAGTGTTTAATCAGGAGTTTTTCTTGTTGCTTCGTGATATCGTGGCGCTAGAAGCAAATCTCGAAAGGTACTTCGCTCTGACCGAGGTTGAGCCTTCATTTATTAGCGACATCATTCATATCGTGAGTCGCTCGATTCGATTATGACTGAGATTTGATATTTACCGCATTGTTTAGTGGCAAGCGGCCAAATTGCAGCACGAAGCTTTGTCGCAAACGAGCAGTATCAAGCCCCCGGCATATGTTATGGACCTGAACGAGCTACGGACGTATCAACAAACTATTAGACCCCATATTGATAATTTCAAAATCCTCGCCAACCAGAGTGCTCGGCACCAGCAGCAGCAGCAGCAGCAGCAGCAGCCACAACAACAACAACCACAGCAGCAGCAGCAGCAGCAGCAGCAGCAGCAGCAGCAGCAGCAGCAGCAGCAACAGCAACAGCAACAGCAACCACCGTCGCAGCTTGAAATGAGCGGGCCCCAACAGCCCCCACCTCAACCGCCTCAGCTTCAGCAGCAGAATCAGCGACCCGGATTTTCTGTGCCCCCCCAGGGGCCACAGCTTCACGGTTCGCCCATTGCTGGGAGACCTAATGTTCTGTCTCGTCCGCCGTCAGTTCAACCTGCTTCCGTTATGGCTACTCCCACAATACCCCCTAATCCTTCTGTGCCTCGTCCTCCGTCTGTTGTCAAAAATGCTCGGCCTGGCGTTGCGCCTTCTCCTTCCCAGGTTCCTGCTCCTTCTCCCGCCCAAATAGCCGCTGCTGCTACTCCTGCTCCCACTGTCGAGAACAGTCTGCATGCTCCCTCCCCCGCTAGTACGTCATCCCCTTCACGGCCTGCAGCCCCTAACCCCACGAAGGGTAAGGCGCCTGCACAGCCCCCACTGGCACCGCCCACACCTGCGAAAGGCAAAGCACAGCCGCAGCCCAAGCGCCGGAATCTGAAGGCACCTAATCAGCCGGGACCAGTGTCGGGACCAATGGCACCCCCTGTAACTGCCAGCTCGCCTGTGGAATCGAAACCGAGCCCATCCACTCTCGGGGAGCAGGCTTCTCTTAAACGACCACGCGAAGAGGATGAAGAGGGCACGCAGCATGGGGACGATCATTCGTCCCCGAAACGACCTCGATCTGCACCTGGTCCGAATCCAGTAGAGACTCAGATCCTTGCCGAACAGGCTGCTGCGCAGCGTGCTCATGAATCGGCGGAGGCTGCTGTTACGTTTTTTGAGGAAGCACATCAGTCATTCGGGTTCCCATCTGGCGGGTTGACAGGATCTACTTCGGATGACAGCATGACTACGGGAAAACAGCTGACCATTGAGGAGCTGCTCCAGCAGTGGCAGACCTTGTCCGGTCAGACCCAAGGGGACAACTACTTCCAACCGCATTTGCCTGGTCCATCTACATCCACGCCACAGCCGACCCCTGCTCCTGTGCAGGTGAAGGATGAACACGCTGATCCATTGGATATTTCGTTTTTCTTTGATGATACTATTCTGGCAGAAGAGGACGGCACTACGGTTCAAGATCTCCCACGGTCGAGTGACACACCCGATCTTATTGTCGCCCACAGTCAAGGACCAACCCCGAACTCTGTGCTGGAAAGTCCTGCCAGTGGGCAAGGTCGTCTTCTCGACGCATCGCCTAGAGGACTTCGTGCATCTGCCACGGGAGCCGACAAGCCAATCGGTGCTTTTTTCGAGTTTCCGCGGGAGATTGGGATCCCTGAAGGACCGCATTACCATCGTGGTGTTCCATGGTCCTGGGACAGTGAGATGGAAGGCGCGGGAGAATGGTCTATCAGCTACGATGAGAGAGTCGTCTCATCGACTGCTTAAGGAACATCACACTCTCCTTCTCCCTCCCTTTTGAGTCTTTTCGGTACCTACATCCCCTCAATATCATTCCTCAGTGTAGCCACTAACACCGCTTGATTCTCCATTCCATCCATTATCGATCAGACTCAGCCCATCTTCCGTACCCGGACGCTTTTCGTTTCTGACTTGTTTTTTTTTTATCGATTTGTTCAATATTGTGCTCCTGGGTCTTGCTTATCTTTTTCCCGTCATATCTCTCACATCTGTGTTTTGTACGTTGTAATTACTTGATCACTCTATTCCCCATCGAATGGATCTTTTCACTGCTGGTGGATGTCTTCGAATCATTGATTTGCAGGGGGATCTTGTGATCATCCAAAAATGGTGCCACCGTTTGTTCGTTGACAGCGGTCATGTATAAAATGCAACGTTCCATGCCGCTCCCCTTCGCGTACTCCGAGGTTCAAACTTCTGTTTGTTGCCGGTGCCGCATGCAACCTCGGGCAGTGATAAGTTGAACCAGGGTTAAAAGTGGACAACTTGGCGTCAGACATCTAGACGGTGTTGTCAGCATCTTCATCGACTAGATCGCTTAAGTGCTGCGTGACAACAGATTCTGCTGCGATGAGAAGTACGGAGGCAACAACCTCAACAACCTTCCTTGCCTTAAGAGTCGACCCTCTAGCACGAAATAATCTACATGTATTATACATATCCATATGAACAGAAGCGATGCACTGACAGTGTCCATCAATTGAGAGATACAAGCGAGGAAATCCAGCGTCCCTGTGACTAGTGATGACCACTGAATCGCAATCCTGACGATAGCGCAGCCTTGTTCCTCCGCGTAGGCGGAGATGTTGCTCCGCTGAGGTATGCATGCTGCAAGGCCTTCTCCATGGTAAGTCGTTGTCGAACGTTGATTGCATGCAACCGCTTTATGAAATCGACCTCTACAAACGTGATGTGGAGTGAGCACATAGTTAATTACAACTGCTCTGGGAATTCCTGAAACCGACCTAATTCGTCTGCGGCCTTTCGAAGCGTCGCGAAATGCGAGCGATACTTGCCATTGTCCATCTTAAAACCAAGGAGACCACTGCTGCTCTGATCTTCGTAAATGATATCTGGATCTTTGTTTACGAGGTGCAGCATGCAAAGGATTGACGCAAGTTGCCAGCTGTCGGTCGCAGGAGTGAAGGACCGGTATCGTATGAAAGAGGGGAGGTTAGAGAGCAGTTCGGGTCTAGGCCAAGTTTCATAGCAAAGATCATCCGAGGCTTCGGGGGGTAACCAGGATGGTGTGGAGCACTTCTCCTGTTTTTGCCGTCAGACTTTAACTGGGACTCGAGTGGCAGCTTTCGGTACTCACTATCCCAATGTCGATGATCCTGGCAGAACCGCTGGGAGAGAGCAGAATATTCTAGCCAGCAATTTCAGCGCAGTGGGGGGATTTCAAGAAGCATAGACTTACCGCTGGCTTGAGATCGGAGTGGTCAATCCCTAATGAGTGCATGATCTTGACGATCGTCAACAGAGTGGTGATGGCCCGGAAGAAGGGTGCCAACCTTGAGGGTCCGGCAGAGTTCTCCAGCGATACGTTTCACATCTGGAACAAAAGATGGCACGGCTCTCAGGTGAGTTTCCTCGGTCCCGTCAGGAAATATGACGCACCAAATTTCTTCTTCCTGTTCTGCTGCACGATTTCCAACAATGACCTCCCCCCAAAATCCAAGAAAAGCAAGGGCCCTAATAGAGTGTTGCTGACTAGTTGTGAAACCGTCTTTGTGAAAGCCCACCTTCGAGATCGATCTTGGGCTCCCGAATTTCGTGAGCTCTGACAACGTTGGGCTGCATATGAGTAGTGAACAATATGCATGCACAATTAATTCGAGTCAAGCGCACCACGCCGCATTTTTCGAGATACTTGAGCACATCATATTCACCACAAATAACTCGGTCATACTCAGGGTCCCGGGGAACTTTCAATGCGTATCGAACTGGGGGTTGGCCTAAAAGAACCTCATATACGAAAGCTGAACCTCCTTTTCCAAGGAGTTTTGTAATGGTCAGCCCTTCGATCTGGTTAAGTAATTGCCAGCATTCAGTAGGATGCACTAGGGAGGTTTCTAAAACACTGACATGCCGAATAGTTAGCTTCCACGAGGTACAGCCGACTTCGATCTTAGACTTCTCGGTGATGGTCGTCCAGCCTGAAATAACGGGCGAATCGTCGACACAGAGACGTTCGTCAGGGGCCGAACGCTCCCCCTTGATTGCAATCTGGATGTTCCGTGAATGATAGCGTAGCAGTAGTACGAAGCCGTGTCCATTATACTCAGTCGTCGGTTTGGACCAAAACATCCTAATAGGAGCGGCGCCACTTGTGTTGTCTGGAGACAGTATCGCCTGTACATCGAGTTTACTAACGTGAGGTCTCCGAGAATAATCGTCAGAACCGTAGAAAGAGGTGTTCGAGTCTGCCATATAGGTTGGCTCATCGGCCGTCCATGGAAGGTCCATTGTTGAGGATGAGGGAGTCACTGGGAAGTATTTATGTCTAGCACAATAATGGCAAATCATCCCCTTCTTCACCAGTCGGCTCCGCCTCATCGCCATGGATTCTTCGTTGACCGCCGTTTGTACATGTTTATCTTACATGAGGCCTTGCTGCTCCTGCTAAGTAAGGAAGAAACTGAATGCAGATTCACACCGGCTTCGTCCGCAACAGCGATTCACCCATGATGAAGTGCATTTATGGGCACCAAACCAGCCCGCAACAACCGATACGAAAGCAGTGTCAGTATAAATAAAGAAAGCTCTCCTGCGAAAATAAGTGTGCAGCTTCAATGATACCAAGCCGAGTCCCGAGGATGGGCAGCCGACTCTTAGCAGAAAGGTCCAGGGTTGGTTCATGTTTTTTTTGCAGAACGTATCAGAGGAAATGGGGGACCTGGGCCCAGAAATAGTTCAGGCCATTCGACCCCCCATCCCCACCAATATCAACAAAAATACAACTGTGTGCATGGCCGACCACTGCCAAAAGTACAGTCAAACAAACAAAGACAATTGGTGACGGAGAGTGTTGATAGGCATGGGTAGAGACGAGTCCCTCATTAAGGCGAAAGCAAAAGACAGCATAATCTGCGATGGATGAGCGATTTAGGAAAATACCTAGCGCTCATCATTTATTCGCTCGACGATCACGAGACTGGCCTGGTCAGTTACCCAAATCCGGCGCACAGATCCCCTCCTTGCTGTAACACGATTCCGTGCAGCCTAACTTGTCCAGCGGCTCGTGTCTCAATTTCTCCCAGCGCACCTTCGATTTGGCTTGGTGGTATAGGAGGCTTACTTGTGGAGTTGCCACGTTGATTTTACAACTCAGTTTGAACGGCTACAACGCTCGGATCCCTTCGATGTGGCTCTATCTAATGTTACGAAGTCATAGAGGCTGGAGTCCTGCCCAGAAAATGGTTATTTCAGCGGCCGACGAGCCACCATTAATATGTCTGGTAACCTGTCCATGTCCGTTGGTAAAGATTGTACAGCGACGTTTGCCTGTGGATGTCGTGCCTGTGTTCCCAGACGGATCTCCGGCCTGCTTTGTAATGCTCCCTCGTTTCTTACAGATCAAAGGTTTTTCGTTGGGTCTATCGGTTGTAGGGGAAAGGTTGGCTTAATGTGTTCACCCAACCTATCGAAATGGAGAACTCAGTCTAGTACTCCTGTAGAACCGTTGAGAAAAAACCCATTACCAGAGTGGACATACGAAATCGTTGAATGTCAGTGTCCATCGCGGTACTTGGCACAGGCGGACCGCAGGGCTTTGGGGATTTATTCTTGTAAACTGAGGTATAATATGCATTTATCAAGTCCCATCGCATCAAACCTTGGCAGTATTACAGTAATTCTGTCCAATGATCCCCCCAACACGCTACCCCTTCCGTGATATCAAGTCTGCCTCCAAGTTGGCCAAGAAGTCGTCTGCCGCGTTGCGCTCCGGTAGCGGTGGTACTGGTGCAGAAAGCTGGGCATTTGGAGGATCGTTTGTAGTCCCACCGTCTTTCTTCCGTCGTTTGGCTTCGATAGCTTTCCGACGCTCCTCGATATCTCGTTTCCGCTTCTGGATACCTCGCCCACTTAGTATCGGCTTTTCTAATGGATCACCAGAACCAGTGCCTGGATTTGAAGGTTCGCCGTCATCCTCGTTGTACTCGCCAAGTTCAGCCCGCTTCCTCTGTGTCTCTTCTCTAGCCTTTCGAAGATTTTCCATTTGCTGCTTTCGTGTTTCTTCGTCGGCGGAGAATTGGTAGAAACCTGCGGCTCGTGCACGATTGTCTCGTGAGGCATCGAAATGGGTAGCTGGTGAAGCCGTATCGGCGGCAAGCTTTTCCTCTATTTCTTTGACACGTTCTTCGGAAGGCGTATATATAGGGTAGTAATTTTGATCACCATCTGCGAAGAATGGGAAAGTTAGCGAAAGAGATTTACGCTCTGTATAATATCGAGCACACAAATAACATGTGGGCTAATATGTGGGTTACAAATCAGCGCTTAGTGAATTTTTCATGACGTCGGACTCACTCGGATTCGGAAGAGTCTGGTTCTGGTGACTTTCGGGCTAAGTGTCGAGGGACCTCACTCCTTCTAGCTGTCCGTACTCTCCCAAACTCATCCTCATACTCCACAACAGGATCATTTTCATCCTGTGGATGCGACAGTGGTGAGATGGAATTGGCGAGATAGAACGTGGAGCGGATTACGCACATCCATCGTAGGTCGAGGCACCGTTGCACTCTCGTCAACATCATCCGAATCTGATTCATACTCATCCCCTGATACATTATCAAACTATGCCGCGGTGAGACTTCACACCCATGGTTGAATCACAACAAATACTTACATCGACCAACAGTTGATCATATTGCTTCTCTGTCAACCCTCCGGTTTTCCCCTTCTTCAATTTCTCGTAAATCTTAGCTTTCCTTTCTAGTGCGGCCCGTGCGTTTTCCAATGTCGGCTGACTCAACCTCTCCTGTTCAACGTCGCGCACGATCCGCGCCCGCACGCCTCGATTGGGCCGGTCCCATTTTGAAGTCTATAAAATACCAGTTCCCCCCTGTCGGTGAGCCCAACAATTTGAACACTATTCATGGCAGATGCAAATGAGGTGGATGAATTACTCACGTTCTTCACGGCCCCGATGCCTTTCAGCGTGAGGCCCTTGACTTGAGTCACACCAGAAGCCTTGGCAATCTTGAGCTCTTCTTTCTTCTTCAATAACTCAGCTTTAAGGTCAAGGAACGATGCCGCCGTCACACCACTCCGTTTGCCCTTGCTGCTAGACGCCATGGAGTACAAATGTAGTCCACGTGACCAGAATCTGATCGGATCATTTTCTCGCTCAGTCAGTGTTACATACATTAATGGCGCAAAAAATCATTGGTAAATCTTATTGCAGTATCGGGGCTTCGTGGACTTCAGCGAACCATTTCTTGCTGCCAGTTTTCGTCACCGGTAATGCGAACAAGTTGAGGGAATTCAATCAAATTTTAGGTGCTGGAGAAGAGGCTCCGTTCAGGGTTGAGGGCAGACGATTAGATCGTACGGTTATTTTATTATTGGTATGAGGTGAGATTTAGTAGTCATTGTAATTCGTAGTTCCGGAAGTCCAAGGAACGACGCAGGAGGTATCAAGAGAGAAATGCAAACGCGCCACTGAGTTGGTGAGCCATTTCTTCCCCGATCGGTGACGCGTGGACGACACTTCTTACCAATCCGGCTCAGGTAGGTGGCCCTGTCATTGTTGAGGATACGGCACTGTGCTATGATGCGCTTGGTGGGCTTCCTGGCCCATATATTAAATGGTTTATGAAAACGTTGGGACATGACGGTGGGCTGCGTCAAGAGCTTCATGGCGTTGGGATTCGGTTCTCATCACGTTCGGCCCCATTAGGTTTAAATACACTGCTAGACGGCTTCCCCACCCGCACAGCCCATGCGCTTTGCACTTTCGCTTATAGTCCGGGACTAAATAGGGATGATCCTGAGGCTGAACCAGAAATACATATTTTCGAAGGGAGGACCGAAGGAACGATCGTTCCCCCAAGAGGCCCTGCCAACTTTGGGTGGGATCCTGTCTTCGAAGTGAAAGGCGTGGGACAAACGTACGTATTATTGAACGGTCTTGATTTTCTGATCGCGTCCCCAAGTGTTTTGTTCGCTCTAGTTACGCTGAAATGGACCCGGTCGAAAAGAACAAGATCTCGCATCGGTACAAAGCCATTCAAGCTCTTAGAGAGTATCTTTTAGAACATCCACCGCAGTAAAACATCACATGGTGGATGTCTATTCCATAGTTATCAGTAAAAGATGTGAATATTTACCATATGTAGTATATCTTGTTCTAGAAGGGGCGCTAATCTTGGTATTTTCGCTTGACACAGTGATTAGTCAAGCTGACGGGGTCAGTTCCACGCAGATATTGGTCGTCCGTTTGCCGAAATATGTGGCTGTGCCGGCCACTGTTCTTGTGCCGGAATTCGTCATCTCGCCGCACTAGCCGTACGGCTAGAAGGGGCGCGTCCGATGGGTCGTGTGCTCCTGCCGAGCTCCGTAATGCTTTGGTGTCGCTTCCCATAAGAGGGGGAGGCGTGCCAATCCCGTTCTCTCGATCTAACCATCTCTATCTTCTGTCCCCTCTCCTCTGTAGCCTTTCACCCCCTTGTGCTAACCCTCTCTCAACTCTCCATGCATCGACGAGGGACGTCGGATATATTGTCTCCTACCTATCCCGTTCATTCCCATTTCTGGCCATCGTCACTGCCATCGTCCTTCTGGAGCTGTCCCTTCCCTTCATTTTGGGGTCAGTTTCACCCCCACGAGCGGAACCGTTTTTCCTATCGATCTCGCAGCAAATATTCAACTTCACATCCCCTTCACCCCCGTCTCCTTCGTCGCCGATGGCTTCCCCGAGCAGGATGCTTCCGTCGCCACGCATTTGACGTCATCTGGTTCTCCCTGGGTGGTCTCACGGCCTCTATCATCTACTTTTCCAAACGATACGTAGCCGCACTGGACGAAGAACGTGCATCAGGGATCAATAATTTACAGCGACCCTCAAAATTCGATCACACGTGCATGCAATTATCGTGGCGGCACTTCAAGAAGCACCGAGTAGTAGACGAAGAAATGCTGGAGCAGGACTTTTTCGACGAACGGAAAAGGCTGAACGAGTTTGGAGAATATCGGTTACAGAAGGTGTGTGCATGCTAGTTTCTAAAACTGCGCTTGCCCCTGAAAGCCCAAATTTTGCTCGACCGAGAAATCAGATTGACCCAACTACGAGACCTTCTAGGAGTAGATGCTGGTCATAATTACTCCTGTCACCATGCCATCGCTTCCCACTTAATTTAGCTAGGATCCCTGTTCGCCGAATACTCATCGAAAGGAACGTTGGAATTTGTCTCGCTACATTCCAACACTCTAGTACTATTCTCGGAACTAAAATAAAAGTCGTGCACTAACCATTGCACGAGTTTGCCACCCTGCAATCAAGACGCTAAGTACTTCGTCTATTAGAAAACAAGTGCCCGGCAGAAGAGTGCAATTTAATTACGCTGGTGGTACCGAACGACCGCCGCGTTCACGTCACAACTGTGCAAACCCGACTCTGGAATGGTCGAAATCGAAGGCTGTGCGAAGAGATGCATCAACCAGATGAACGAGCCACGAACTAGAGCGAGTGTTCACCAGTATAAACATTCTTCATGAATGCATCGCCAAGGACCCAGTGGGGAATACTGTCATCGGTGGCGACGACACTCCCTACGCAGTCCGCATCGGACACTTGTACCCACTTTAGGTGTTGTGACGAGATCGTATATGTTTGGCTGCCAATTGAGACCGAAACGTTCGGGTTGGAGTCACATGGATCTAAAAGGGCAGAGAAGAGAGGTCGATGTGCGACACCTAGAGCTGAATACTGTGAGTGAAAGGCCACATACAAGTGTACATCCCAGGTCCATATTGGATCGCTGCTTGGCTGCCAGGAATCGAAGACCAAAACTGCGCTACACTTTGGGCATCTCCCAGGATGAGAGTTGTTCCTGAGTCGACGGATGCGTCCACGGATGAAATGACGGTTTGTCCTCCAACATTGACACCATCTACTGTTATATACCAGGACGACTGGTAGAGGACGGGATTCCAATTCAGTGGACCTTTGTAAAGCGATGCATCAGTTCCCCCGAGAAAGAGCGAACCATCCGTATCGGTGAGGTAGAAGCCAAATACGCCGCTCGACACTACTCCTTGTTCTACGAGAGTATTAAAAACGGGTGTCCCAGTTTGGGAAATAGAAGGCCACCCCATGCCCATCATGCCATCAGACGCGCGATCAAGAAGTCCTCTGAGGGACGAAATGCTGTAGCGTGTTGCACAGGTAGATGGGGAATGTGACTTACGAGTCGACATCACTAGCAGAGGCGAATGTTTGGTTAGTGGCCGTCAAACCAGCGACCGTAATGTCGTCAGTGTACTGCTGGCCTGTGGCATACGTGCCATCTTGATAATTTATATCAAAGTCCTGTCCCAGATCACGAGATGTGGAGCTAGAGCTGGGGTCATACGTTGAATGACCACTGCATGCCGCACAGGAGGAGTCCGGAACCCAGGTGTCGCTGCTTCCGCTGCATGGGAAAAAAATAAACCATTGGGCGACTGAGATGTGAAATAAAACAAACGTGTCGAATTCAACCTTGAAAGTTACGGGGGGAGTGCCTATCGTGATTTCGCCATACCAAAGAATCTTACTCGCTGTGAGAGCCTCAGTACTCGTATTGGCTCTGCTGGAAATCATGCTTCTACGCCCCGCCAATGGATGAATCTTCCCTGTGTTGATCCTGTAGATGTTAAAAGAGTTTTCATACTTGCTAGGGATGCGAAAGGAAATGAATCGAATTAGGGTTGGACATACCGTTAAGAGCCGTCGCGAAAGCAATACTCACGACACGAGATGGGCGTGTTGAGCCATCGTGTTGTCGAGTCTGTTTGAGCTCCGCTTTTTGAGTGGAATGGAGATCCCTGTCCCGTTGACATGCAGAGGGACCGCAGAAACAAGGGGGGACATGACGGAGAGGATGGAAGCCAATTGCGAGGGCTTCATGACCGATGGAAGCGGCGGGGCAAGAGGAAGTAATTGGAGAAGACACGAGTCTGAGCAGGGGGACCACCGTGTGTCCCGCAAGAAGACATTTTATCCATGAGTGCGCAACCCGAGGCGGTTACCGGCTTCGCTCGTAAGGAAGGGGACGATACAAGTCTGAGCAGCAAAATGGACAGCCCCAGCGTGAAAGTGGAGGCTATGGAAGGAGTCATGACATCGATCTTTGGATTGGGGCCCACTGATCCCGGTGGGAAGCAAGACCACAACCTTCAAAGCCTCTGGCCTGGAGCTTTCGGAGTGGGGAATCAAATTATTTAGTGTTGCGGCGCAACCGCTCCTTTCTGGCATCACGCTGCCAAGTTACTGGACATATTTAGTAGCCTCGGGTTACACTTCCCCGAGCCCCGCACATTCATGCGGGAGAATGAAGTGGTGGGATGAGCAACAACCAACTTAATTGACAGAAGGTGATAGTATTTGGAAAAGTCACGGGGCGGTGAGTTATGCTGGGGATTTCACTGTTCACCAGCAGTTGCCGGGGGCATCCGTTCCTAGCAAAGGGTTTTCACACTCCGCCTCCAATGTGCTATCCCCACCACCGCGGACAGCCGGGCAGCAGCTAAGTGTTGACTGTGGGGCCCAAGTGAAAAACTAGTAACCACTCCCAACGACACCAATCCCAAAAAACTAGCATCCGGAGAAGATGCAAATTGTGGGGGGCGAGCCAACGGAGCGAACAAGTAAGCAACAAAAGCAGAACTAGCAACCTTCCACATGATTCAAGAATGAGTCATTGGTGGCGATGCGACACGATCACCGCCACCGTTTACCAGTCTTTCTGGGGCGTTCTACATTCCTGCCAGAGGGATGCATAATCCAAGGGCGATATTCAATGCCACAGCTGCAGTTGCAGGGGGCACCGCTTGGCCCTCCCATTGTTCTGGGCCTTTGGATATTCCGCAGGCTTCATCTCAATGGTTGTTACTGGTCAATCTGCAGCTCCTCCGCCATAGCTTTGCAATTCCCGCTTTCAGTGGTTCCAGTTCTTGACCTTTGTCTATCGATCGTATGTCTCCTTACATAACAACCCTAGCGGCGCAAATCCACATCATGGCTGGCATCTGGTAATAGTATAACAACGTGTGAAGTCTCTTTTACATTATCAACAACACCCGCGATTCCCTGCATAGCCAGTATTTCAAGACATTGGGATTCTCTCGTATCCATCAATGTCGCGTCCGGACATTGTCCGTCTCGTGACCACGGAAGGTAGTCCGAGGCATTTATGTTTCCATTTTGGCGAGACGTGAAACGTTGCACATTAGCTGGCGGGACACATCCGCTCACGCATGCAGCTTGGTCAAATCATCGATAGGTTCACTGCCGCCACGACGTTATATTTAGGAGGCCGTTTGGAAAACGGCGAATGGTTAGATAATGGGATGGCAATGAACCACTGTACTCAATTGGCGTCCATCTTCCGCTCCATTGGGCGCTCAACCCCTGCCACCCGGGCTGGGGATTTCTGGGCCACTTTCTGGGCCCTGTTAGCCCGCTTGTCTATACAACCTGTGTCCGCGATTTCCCAGGAGGTGCAATCCCAAACCGGATAGAGGACATGAGTGCGGACCAACCATTGCTTCATGTAGTAAAATAATATAATTTGCTTGACAGTTCTTAACTGTATTCAACCATTTTCCCCTAATCCGATCACTGTGATAACATTTGGATGTGTGCCCAAGCACAAGTGTCAAACAATTCGGCTATGGCATAGGAAGTCAGGGCAGCTCTTGATCGGGGTCCATCAATCATGTCAAATTAATATAGTTGGACAAATCCAATTCGGATATTTGGTAAGTTGCATCGATTCTGGAAAACATGGTGTAAATACAGGCGCAGTTAGAATATGAGAGCGATTCGTAAGATGCAGTGTGGAGATGCGGTGTGGGTGGCCGATGGAGAAAAAATCATGGGCGGGATGCGCAGTTTATTAAGGTTCAAATAACCAGAACATAATCGTTCAGAGACAAAGAGGTGCAACGACCACAACTTTCAAGTGCAATATTCTCAAAAGATTCCAAGCTCATTAAGCTGATGAGACAGAATGGTTTGCATTGATGCCATTCTTATGCCGTATGTTGATCGGGACGTACCTCTCCGTGCAACCTTCAGGGATCAGCTGCAATGCTAGAGAACACCAACAACTGGGAACACAGGATTGCTTACCTTGCTGTCCACAAGAATGATGCCATGCCCGGTGTGGATCGCTAGTGGAGCATGTATAACTACTGCAGGTGGTCTGTTTCACGGAGATACTTCGGATTCTCATAGGCCACAGAGATAAGCATAGGCATACGATCTGTACCACGGATTTGCTAATATGGCCTAGGGAGGCAAAGGAGGGGAACAAAGGTAAGAAGTCTCTTTGCTCTAAGTGGGTTTAACCCAAAACGGACCGCATTCTGGATTGAAACTATTTAGAATAGATTACCTGTCAACACAATTTGGGGCCCACCAAGGTGCACGTCGTGGACGATCTGCCTATAACACATCATCTATTCCAGGGATTAATTTGTGTATAATAGCTATTCGGAACCCCCACACGCAAGGGACCCACGGATAGGTACTAGTGATGTCAAACCTAAGTGGCGCAGAAGGTGTGAGATAGAAAAAGAGGGTGATTGGTAGAACGGAGAAGCAAGATCGCTGCCAGGCTATGTTTCATTTAAGCCTTCCATGAGAGGCCAACTTGGCGCCATAAAAATCTGGGGTAGCATGCGTATCCATACAATCTCAGGGTAAGGTGGCACCGGAGACCACTTAAACCGTGGCAGGTGGCAGCGAGTAAATTCCCGACATCTTATGTATCCACAATGTATCGCACTGGGAGATGAGATGTACAAGTAGGGCAGAGGGGAAAGGCGCTATAGTTTTCATTTTTCCGCTGACTGGCGCAGCTCACTGAGCTCAGTATTGTGGATTCTCAAGCTGAGTTGGATCGCCGTCCACCATCAGCCAATGAGATCGAGGGTGGACGTAGCTGAAAAAGGTGAGAAACCCCCCGATATTCCCTAGATCTGAGACGTGCCCCAGTTGAACTTTGATGATTACGAAAACTCGACAGGTGGGATAATATCATAATGGAGGCAGCAAAACGTGAAAATGAATAGGATGGCGCAAACTGATGTGGCTGTGCAATTGTAATCTTGGTCGCAACCCTTCTACATCGTCCAGACGCGTCTCATGCCACCTAATTAACCACAATTGGCTAAACATTCCCCACGAAAGGGCTCTGCTACTGCGGCTCGAGTTCTTCATGCCACCATGGGATGATTCGTTTCTGTGTAAAGTTCTGGATATATAGGATCATTCTCTCCCAATGCATCAGCTTCTCAGCGGATCCCCTTCGCCCATCTAGTTTCTTCTCGCGTAGTCGTCTGGCTTAACAGCCCACTTCACGCCGAATTATAGCTAAGCTCTCGCCATATATCGCTCGTAGTGCACTATCATACAGGATGTGTGAATCTACGAGCAAAGTCACCTACGTTTATGGTGCGTCCAACCATCCTATCTGCTACCAGTACGCTGACAAAAACGCTTCATAGGCCAATGTGGTGAGCATTTCTTATTTAAATTATGGTGTCGCACCGTCAACGCAACCCTCAATTTCTTTCAATAGGCCATCGTGAGGAGAAGGTCGACTTTCGCCATGTGAGTTGATTTCGAGTTCGTCTTAGAGTATTGTGATATAATTGTTATCCCCCCCTCTCTGGGTGTGCAGGACGACTGCGCCGAGAGGTCTTGTCATATGGCGCGGGCACAGGGGATCCGCTTGAGCCTTCCGCCACATGAATGTTGCGCTTTAGGTATGCCTCCATCCACTGCCACTCCTAATCTGTGCATAGATGACGTAGATGTCGTTTCGCTGGGTATTTAGGATGTCCCGGGTAGTGAGTGACTTTCCACCCTCCGTCATCGCAACCCAAAAATAAGTCTGATTACTACAACCATCTTCCCCGATCCCTCCCCGCTTAGCGTTCCGAATGGTGAAAAACATGAGTATCGTGGGGAGAAATGCAAGAATTGTCGTGGCGCGGTGCCTCGTCGTCGCTGATACCAGTGGGAACGAAACCGGGAAAAAAGAACCCCCTCATACTTCGTCTCTTCGAATTTACACTCTGGAATGGTGATCAAAGGCTTCGGAAGTATGATTCCAAGGAGGGGAAAACCACATATCGACTGTTTATCTTGGCTTCGCAATTCAAGACTCAGCACTTCATTGTCAAACAACATATCCATTTTATTTTCAAAAACGCCTTTGCCAATACCTCTTTCCCATTCTCCTGTCACATACTTGTCTTTTGGTATACGTTTTGTCCGCAACGTCCTCAACGGGCAGCTTAATTCGCCTCTCTGCTATAGTGCCCTGTGATTGCCTCTGATGCTTTCTTCAGTCATGTCACAAATTAGTTTTTCTTGCTTTGTTTTCATCTGATTTCTTGAATTTGTCTCAGGCTTCAAACCCCAGATCTTGACTCATTCGTGTCAGGCCTAAATCACTCGAGCCATAGCAAACATTTGTGAACTACTGAAACACTGATGTCCGCCAAGACTTGTTCGTCAGTAAATCGTGCGTCATTGATACTGCTCATGCGAAACATAACTTTGAATACCAAATCAAAATTGGGCAGATCCACGTCATGAACAACAGAAACCAGATATAAGCACATGGAACCATCCAATCAAACAAGCCCTTTCCCAGCCATAACCAATGTATCCTTCACAGCATCCAAAAGCCATTTGAAGATACCCACCTGAAGTCGATCACGCTGTATCCTGCTACTTCCAACAGCTCTTCTTCTCGCATTCACGCGCATCACATACCCCAGAAGCGGCAGCAATACACTTAACACAGCTAGAACGATCGGAATCGTCAAATTTCTTCCACCCCTTCGAGGGAGATTTGCAATGTACAACTTGAATGTCTCGAACAACGTGGGCGAGTCTGGGGAGGACGGTGAGAGAGACAATTCATTGGGACTGTGCTTATTCAAAGAGGAGGATGCGGATGAGGAGAGATTGAAGGAAGGCGCACGGGGTGGTTGAGGAAAAGCTGTCGTACTCGAGGAGCTGTTCGAACTACTTCGGCTGATGCTTAACTCTCGAGAGGTCCGAATTTTATCTCGAGTTTCACGCCGTGGAGAGCGGGACTGCGATTTCGCCCTGTTAGCGTTCCCGTTCAAGTGCGTGATGCGGGAGTCATCGTGGGGCGTTCCGGATGAGATCGCACGACGAGCTATGGCGTTAGGCGTGACAGTCGCTTGAGATGCAGAACTCGATATGGAAGAAGATGATAGGGCGGAACTTGAGCGAGGCAGCGATGAAAACGAGGACGACATTCCATCGGTGGTTTGGTTCGAGAAAAGGACAGCAGCATGATCAGACGAAGTTGAGGACGAAGACAACGGCGTGGCGGTTCCGTCTGTGGAATGTTCGGTTGGGACATGGTGAGAGGAAGCTACCGCAGTGCCATTGGTTCGTGCCGCAGGGACGAGTCTCCGTGCGGGTGGCGGGGGAGGATTCATTGCATGCGTATGCAGCGTTTTCAGGGACGTGTAAATTTGCTGCTCGTTAGGATATAAGCGATTAGAGATAAACGGGGTCGCGGACATTCAGATGACAACTTACCTTCTTCTTCTCTTCCGGCAATTCCTGTTCGTATTTTAAGAATTCGAAGGCGTACTCCCATTCCCCCAGCCTCGGCAACACTTGCAAGCAATATACATCGATGACCCGTTCGTACGCATCCGGTGATTCCGCGCCAGTATTACCATTTGAAGGAGACAGATGCAAATCGATAGGCGCTAACCCCCTGTGCGCCAACCAATCTTCTGCGAACTTCCGTCCCACTTCCGGGCACTCCAATTTGAGTGCCGAGTAAACCAACGCAACGAGTATTTGTGCGGGGAGGCATAAGGGGGTAGGAGATGGTCCATCCGGCGTTTTCATTGGCATGAACAACTGAACGGAGCGAACGTACATGGTGTCAAGGATATGAGAAGGCGATTGTAATAGCATATCCTTGAGTGATGGAGGCAGGCCATCTGTCTCCGTGTGCGAATGCTCAGGGGTTGTTGAAATAGTGGGCGGAGACGAGTACAGAGTTGTCTCGAGGGTGATTCGTAGCAGATCCCACTTACGTCTGTGCGAGTCAAAAGAGTCTGGCAGGAAAGAAGACACTGGGTGTGCCGAGAGGGTGATGAAAGCCCTTTCTACAAGAGATTGTGTCAATGAAATATCTCGTCGGAGGAATGCGCGGGCTGCTGGTGGATATAGGGACTTGAGATATACAAAAGGGTCATTTGGGTCGGTTGACTTGGACGATTTAGAAGTCTTTTTACGGGTGCTCTTGTTAAGTGTAGTGGTCATAGTTGTCGTGGACATGGCTAGGATAGGTGAGAAGAGCCGGAGTGGTGGCAGCCCGTCACCAGAATTTCAGTATTGCGTCTCCTCACGGCTGAAACAATGACCGAATCCCACCAATAGTATGAAGTCTTGGGGACCAGCCAGGTGTTCACTGTGTGGATAGGGTGGGTGGTAAGCCGAGCAACCAAGTGAAGGATGCCGGAAGAGACGAGTCATACGTTGTGTGAGCGTAGCGCGGGTTGTTCCAGGTTGCAAGCCGGACTCGTGAAAATAGATAGCCAAAAAAGGAAGGTGGTCGAGACCGCCACTCTATTAACTCACTCTCATTTTGCCAGTCGCCGCTGATGCCACCCCAGCCAAACCCCATTACACCCTCGGGAAAGAGGGACGCTAGGATTTTCGTATTGAGAGGCCTTCGTACTCACAGGCGCGCGATAGTAATATTCTCTAGCACTGGACTTGCCACCGAAATAACACAACTTATGGTGGCCGGCCACGCGTTCTTAAGCCTGAGAGCGGCCGAAGTCGAGGGGGCTGCCATGCGCCTTAACCGCTTCTCTCTCGGCGTCCTCTCCTGCGAACTTCGGCTTTGCGAGACGACGGACGCCGAGTGCTTGCCCTGAGGTTTTTATCCAATGTCTGGTTTTCCCAGCGATGAGCCCTTGTATTGTATCTCTGCTGTCACGCAAATTGGGGTGCGGAAAACAATTGTCGAAATATTATTTCATAACCTGCCTAGCCGAATTGCATCGGCTAGTGTAAGGCAGTGACCCCGTCACTTATGTCGGCTCAAACCACTAGAAATGTCTGTGATGAGCTGTGATGAACCCCCTAAAGATTACAGTGCGTTCTTCCGGATTAATGTGTGTATGAACGATCGCCCTTGATAATATTGCAGTAATGTTGTCGCGTGGCAGGGGACAGAAAGCAAGCACGGCCGTAGAGTTGTGCGCCATAATTTGGGCGCCCCAAGCTCTACGCCCTTTTTTGGCCTGGGACTGAATTGACAGGGCACAAGATGACGCAAGCTTGCTCTCACAAGCAACATTCCATAGGTGCGATAGATTATCGAAGCTAGTTTATTGGTTCAGTCCTCTTGACCAGGTTGCGGAGCGACTCTCGCAACACATGCTTACTCTGAACGAGGGACGAATGTGGGTGGTTGGCCATATGCGACGTTGCGACTATGAATAACATACCACACTCGTCGCATCTGGATTACCTTTGATTCCCGTTTCCTATCCAAGTTGTGGCCCTTGATTACTGGAGAAGTTCATCCATGGTCATTTCAAGATTATGTTACGCGTGGACCATTCCGCTGGTTCATAGATTCTGCCTCGCTGCAGACGAGCGCTCCCACTCCATCTTACGGATGAAGATAGACGTACGATCGGCCGTCCGTTACCCGTTATTTATAACGGATGTTTTGAGCGTACTGGAAGTATTGATGGCTCGCACGGCGTTCTTCGTGGCCCATTCACTTTCGAGCGTTCCCGGTGGTTGTTTGCTGTATTAATTGAATGAATTCGGCCCAGTCTAGTTTCCCGTGGGCTTAGAGGTCCAAAGCATCGCCAGGCTCTCGCGGACCTGGCACATGAAGGAACCACATACATTTGTGCCTGCACCGAACTTAACTCAGCGGATTAAGTTGTGACCGCTCAATTGTGTGCTCAAAGGTAATATACCGTTTCTCCTGCCTCAGTTGTTGTGCTTTCCTCGTTTCCCCCTCCCTCCTCCCTCTCCCATGTTGTTCTACTGGTGAAAGAGCTTGGATGAACTGTTCTTTAATTTCGGTGGTGGAGGCGTTGCAATGTAAACTCGGATCCCTGGATACTTTCCTTAAGATTTTGCTGAGGCGTTTTCTTCCACTACTCCAAGCAATCACACGAACTCGATAACTACACCGGTGCAGCCCCTACGTTAACTCACCCTTGGTTAATTTCAGCAGAGGCCGGGAAATCCTGAACTTTTCGGAATGATGTTTGTTTCCGTTGCGCGTAGCTTTATTTCCACATCAACTCCGTCGTTAACACCGCGTAGAATCTGGTAGGCCCAGAAGGCCTGGGGCCGACCAGGCCAACGAGATCACCTTCGCGGTCAGAGGGCACTGCATCCGTGACTCATTTCGAGAATTTTTTTTTTTCGTTTTTCGTTTTTTACTTTTTTGGATACCGGGATCTCCCATATTATCTCTGATGTTCGAGCTTTTCTCCTCAGTTCTCTGAGTCTGAGCTGTGCGTTCGAGGTCAGTGTCCTTGTTATGTGCATAATTACTCATGGCATGTACCCCTACTTACCAGCTTGACATTCAAACGCCAGGCAGTTCCAATTCAGTTCTCCAACCCCAGACGCTCTGGACTGGCACGGTCTACGCAGCTCACTTTCTCCAGTCTATTTCTGTGGAATCCCCTCGACTGCCATGTCTTATGAACTCTTGCCTCGTGGCGAGATGGACGACATTGAGAGCGAACTTGGCATGAAATCTCGAAAATCGGGCTTCCTGGTCCACATCAACACCAGAACACGTATACTGATCTTTCTCTGTGCTGCCACTCTCTCGGGTTCGATATTCCATGCACTCTTGGTTGGAATTAGTCGTAGTTCGGGTGCCTTGCTCGACCCTCTACTGGGCAAATATGAATTCTCGCCCCCCGATCCCTATATACGTCCTGGCCTCGGTAACTACGTTACACCGATGGAGGATGAATGGGATATGGATAGTATTCGGTCGATGGTATCGAAGACGAAAGGTTATTACGCCCGCGATTACAGCGTCTGGTTGGGTTGGAATAATGTATGTTTATTAATGAGTTTGAAGGATACGTTATTTCATCTCTCTTTTAGATGCGATATATTATTGAAGCCAGCTTATTACACGCTAACCTGCTGAATCGAACACTCGTCCTTCCGAGTTACGTATACGCTAGGGCTTGCGAACACAACATGTGCGTACCCCATAGCTAATAACGAGCTGCGGCAGTCACTCAAATCGCTTTCTATCCAGTCACACCTGCGCTGACTTTTCAGAGATGGTAAACCGTGGGGATGCTATTGGGTGGGATGAATGGAAAATCCTACCCATAGAGGAGCAAATGTGAGTTCAACACCAGTATCGAGGCTCGTAGTGAGATATTCACCCCTCGCTACGTTGTAAGGGGATGGCGCGTACCCATTAGCGTCATGCTTGATCTTAACCGCCTTCGTCACTTTCACCCTGTCGTCACCGTCGCCGAGTACCTACAGCTTCACGACCTTGATCTATCAAAGGAACTACCAAATGGCCGCTGGGGGAGGACGGAATACCTACAAAAACCCGACCATCCATCCCTTTTCATTATCCCTAACAAGGACTTCGATCATGGTAAATATGGGGATTTAGTTCGCGTTGACAAGTTACCGCCACCGCCCCCTGGAGGCCCCTCAGAACCAACTGACATTACCAAGATATTACTAGAAGAATTGAAGGCCAGCGGGAGGCATACAATAAATATAGACGGGGCCAAATCTGTTTTAGAATTCCAGAATTCGAAAGCCTGGGGTACCGAAGCCGAATTAGAAAATATCCTGGAACGCGAGGGATGGTTGGTTCTGTATACATTTGAAGGGTGAGTTGAACCCAATTTGGCAGGAGATCCACACTCATTACCGTTCGCTTGACAGACCGGAGGCACAGAAGACTGTCGTATTTCCGGTCAAGCAATTTGCGAGGCGCGAACTTGCTCGTGGGCTTGTCGATGACTATGACAAGGAAACCGCCCATGTATTGCTTCTTGACTCTGAGACTCATGACAGACGCCCGGCGGTACGTGAAATCTGTAGCATGCCTAAATTAAATTAATGGTCTAGATAGTAATCTTACCTTACAATTTGTTAGGGGGACCTCCGATTTACCACTGAGTCGGCTCGGAAAAACTTCGCCAATCTAATTTTACAAGGTGTGAAACCTCTTCCTTCGATATTCAAGGCCGCGGAACGCGTTGCCGAAAGGATGCTCGAAGTGAACGGTGGAAGAATGTGGGTGGCCGCACATATGCGGAGAGGGGATTGTGAGTAACCTTATGGCTGACTTTGAGCCTATGCATAATTTATCCCTCGACTCAGTCCTGCGATGGGGCTTCCAACTTGAGTACAGTATTCGAAAGCACCTAGAACGGATCAAAAATAATATCCAGCGTGGTCGTGAGGTCTTGCGAGATATGTCGGAGAAAAATGTGTCATTGGTAACGTACGACGTACCGAATGTGACGCCGGACACTCCGTATCTGCGTTCTCCTCCACCCAACAGCAGCGATAAGTAAGCTCCGCTAGTTTTGCCTCCGCTGGAGCGACTTGCTTGGCCATTGACAATCGCGTCCACAGATTCTTCATAGCCACCGATGCACGCACTGAAGGCGAACTGAAGCACATTCGTGAAAACGGAGGTGTCCTTATTGTTGATCTCCTTTCACCATCTGACAGACGATTAGTCGGATGGCCACTTCTCATCACCGACGTGATGGGCATTCTGGAACAGGTTGTGATGTCCCATGCGCATTACTTTTGCGGGTATCATGTGTCTAGCTTGCCGGGTGGTGTGTTAAATTTGCGGGCGTCAGGAGGGATGGATCCTCGCACGGCGTTCATCGATCTTAGTTAGCTTCAAGTGTCATTCGTATTTGTTTATAAATTATTCAGATGCCATGCATCATACGGACCAGCAAAATGACCCGGGTACGACACCACGCTACAGAACGCGAAGGTATACATGTGCTCTCACTCCAGGGTGTTAGACTCGCATCCTTTCCATCTTGCATGATCCGACCTGATAACAGGAGATCTTTGGTGCGACGCGATCGCAACGGACTTGTGCATCAATGAATCACATCTTTGGGCCAGTAATCAGCCTATACGGGCTAGCACCCTGGTGAATTTCTGTAAAAGAAGCTTTGATGCGAAGTCCACATATTTGTGCCAGCCGAGGGAAGTACTAGATATCGAGAATCGGATTGATAGAACGTCCTTGATCTTTTGATAGCCTTCCAATGATGGGGTGAACCGTGATGGTACACCAGAGGTCGGGTCAGTCGGCGAGTCCCGGCGCGTGGGCAAGTGATGGAGGAACGGATTACAAAGGCAGCTGCAAATCCGGACAATGAAGTCAGAACCCCTAAGTTGCAGATGGCACATGTAACTTAGCGGATCGCCCAAAGGGTACGGTAAGTTGTCCGTGGGGAAGGAAACACAATTAATGCAACTGCGAGTCAATTCATTATACAATGGGTCTGTTGTCGAAGCCTTTTTGTCCTCAAGGGGAGTGCTGCGTTATGACGGGAAGGATACTCAACATCGTGCGTGCTAGCAACGGAAGGCGGATCTCCTAAATATCGACGCTCCATCAGAAAGATCGAGCCGAGTCCATAGAAACCCGTGAACCATGGCATTGTATGCCCCGAACTGGGTCGAAGGACCAATGAGAGTCACAACATCGGTGCTGGGTGGCTGCATTATAGTGGGTAGATGAAGCCCAGAAAAAGGGAATAAGCACAATACGAAGCTGGTCCATACTCTGCCGTCGTTGAATCCAGTTGAAGCTGTTGCGGAAATAAGCGCAATGTATTTTCGGATAGTGTAACTCCACTCCATGTCGAATTTTCCGCTCGTTGCAGCTGTGCTATCATCAGCCCCTGCTGGTCTATCTAATGGGCTTCAGGGTCTAATATCATCTAATGACACGCTCGAATCAACCCTAGATAACGTTCTGCGACTTTGTTGTGGGCTGCCCCACACTTCCGATAATCAGTACACGCCCGAAGAATGGGCAAAATCTGTTCAAACACTACATTCTAGGATATCTGAGCTGGGAGAGACGTCCTTGACTTTCCAGCAGCCTCTCAAGAGAGCTTTGGAAGATGAGGAAGATCGTTCGGATGCTAAGAAAGCGAAAACTTCCCGCGAGGGTTTTGGTGTCAGTGCACTGACGTCAAATGTCAACAACGCCTCGCCAAATGACACGTCAAGCGATCCACCCATCTTCACATTTCATTCCATTTCCATGTCTTCCCCTGTTCGTAAAAAGGTCGACATAACAGTCCATCAGTTGACGTTACGAATCACTTCTCCAGGAAATCCTCTCGAAAATTTGCATCCTCCCATCTTACTCTCTATCCTTCGTCTCGCTTTCCTGCTTCCCGTACCTGGGAAACGGATGCCATACCTCTCGGCTGTGATTCTCCCCGAGCGAGCAAGGGTTTCGCCTTCGGACGGAGATATTCAAATCATATTCGGAACAGATTCTGTCTTGACGGCGACGCAATACACAACGAAACATCCAGGTCCCAAAGAAGCTCATACAAAGGGCAGTCCATCAAAAGTTCTCTTTCATTCCTTATTTGCCTATTTCCCACAAGGCGAAAATGGTTTGCGGGATCTATACGAACCTTCTACCGGCGATTTCACATCTTCATCCGGCGCTCCAAGCGTCGATGCACACATAGGAGCTAAAGATGGTCATCTCTATTTCTTCAAACATGGTATATTCTGGGGAGAAAAGAAACCGTGTGTATGGTTCCCGGTTGAAGCCATCTACGATATGACAACCCGAAGCGTAACGGGTCGATCTTTCTCTCTTTCCATTGATACCCGTTTCTCGACCGTTTCTGCTCTGTCAAGTAACGCGAGACGTGCAGCAGCAGCGGCTGCTGCTGCTGCTGCTGCTGCTGCTGCTGCTGAAGCATCATCGTCATCAAAAAATGAAGCCACTGAGTTGTTGATGAACGAAGAAGATGATGAATTGGAGCAAACGGAATTTTCTCTCATCGAGGGAAAAGATCAAGATGCCGTTAAAAGCTGGATATCCAAACACCGGAATGAATTCGCGACAAATTTAATGATCCTCGATGATTCGTCAGCGTCTAGAGCCGCCACTGCTGCTGGTGAAAATAGCAATGCGTTCGTAGTCGCAGGGACGTCTCCTAACAAATCTGGCGCTTCCTCTGCCGCTGCGGCACCCGTTCTATTCAGTCAAGCTCCGTTGGACGAATCCGACCCTGAGGATGGAGATTTTAAAGTGTCGGATGTTATATCCACAGCCTCATCATGGTCGTCGTCTTCGTCTGACCGTGGAAGCGTTGATGAAGATGAGGGGGGAATTAACATGGGAGCGGATGATGAGGAGGGAGAGTACGAAAGCGAGGAACTTGCCCATCGGGGGGAAAAGGGAGAAGTGGGCAATGATGGTGATGATGATGATGATGATGATGATGATCGTGATGGTATCGACGAGCTAGGCCAAGGCAACCATCCTTTATTGCAACCTGGTGCCATGCCTCGAATGAGTAAAGCTGCAGTAGAAGCAGCTATCGGTATGGTAGAGGAGGAATTCGGTTTCAAGTAATCAATAAAACAACGAGGTAACTAAAAGTTCAATTCCCCCCCCCTTTTTTTTTTCTCGATATGAATCCGGAGTGTTGTATGCTTCGATATCCTTATTCGTGCTTGATCAACTTTCGGTTCTTCAGAACGTAGCAATATCCTTAAATGTACCACCTCCACTTTCGATGGGCCCCTATCCTCCATCACGATTCACCATCATTCACAGGACATCACTCAATATTTCATGCTCTGCTCTGTACTTACACCCAACAAAATGTCATGATTGATTTTTTTTGGGGGATTCGTACGGTTTACGGATACAACGAAAAACAGTATACGTACTAAAAATTCTACTGTACTGAAACTAGTAGTAAGTGGGAGGATAGATGCTAAAAGAGATGTTCAGGTTGGGCAGCACAGCGCATTTGATGTGAGGAAGTCCGGAAGAGAAAAAAAAAAAAAAGAATAAGAAAAGCCAAAAACGTAGACAACAAGCGCTACAGACGAATAACTGTTTCCAAAAACGTCCGTCTGAGCTCCACTATCGAAACAAGTACATATGAGCAGATAACAAAAAAAAAAAAGTCAGAAAGAAAGCACGTAACAACGATCTGGGGTCTGGTTGTATGTATCACATCCCTAGGCAACATGAAGCAAGGAAAGGAGTAAAAAGAAAAGCGTACGTGTGGAATAGAGCATGCTAGAAAGCAGGTGAAAAAAAAAAAAGCTTCGGGATTAAAATGGCGAGGTTAGCCGACAGAGGGAGGGGGGGAGGGGAGGAGGCAAGCAAGATAACAGTTTACTAGGGATATTTCGTTCGTCGGACGATGGATGATGGATGGGTGTATATGAATGGTTTTTGAACGCGGTTGAGCTACGGCGGTGGATCATGCAAGATACCCGGCAGCAGGATTCCATCCTCCAAGCGCACTCAAATCCCCGCCACCGCCGCCAACGTCACCCGCCCCTCCAGGGAAACAGCCGCCAACCTCACCGAACGCGCCGGTGGACTGCGCAACACCATTGCTCGCCTCTGAGCCATCCGCCTTCCGACATTCAATACCACCTTCGGATTTATCTATAAAAAGCGCGCGTGCGCGCGCACGTCAGTCAAATGATCTACAAATAGAATCAAAAGTGACAGCTTACGATGTCGGTTTAGAGCATCCATCCTCGCAAAAGTCTTTCCGCATCCTTCACACGTGAATGGACGAATGTTAAGATGCAATGCCTCATGCCTCTTGCAATCATGTTGTCTTGCAAATCCTTTCCCGCACTTGGGCCACTTGCATACGTACGGTCGTTCCTCACGGTGGGAACGAAGGTGTCCTATAATATAACACAAGAGAAAGACAGCGCATTAAATATATATATATATACACACACAAACACGGAACGCACCTTTCAGATTAAACTGTCTGGTAAATGTACTTCCACACCCTTCCACAGGACACATGAACGGTGCCCTATTCTTCCTCCTAATAGCACTAGCAGCCTCCGTAGCAGGAGTGGTAACATTTTGTCTCTCAACCTGACCCGCAGGAATAGGAGAAGGGTTCCTCGAACCACCCGACAAAGACGCTGGTCGGCTATAAGGCGATCCTCTATCTGACCCTACCGAACTTGAGCTACTCCTCCTCCCACGTCGAGCAGGTGGAGACCGTGGATCAGGTGGAAGGAGCGATCCGTCAGTGGAGGTGATGCTTCGGATGAATGCTTCGTTGTCGACGGGGACGGTACGATTGAGGGATATATCCTCGGACCAAGCGCCACGACGATGACCAGATGGTGTTGCTATCGTACGGTACCGCCGAAGCGCAGTGCCTTGAGGATGAAGGGAATTGAGGGGGAGTAAGCTTGGGGAGTTGGGCGTCGAATGGTGGAGTAGGTGGGTGTTTTCGGGGTGAAGTTGAGTATGAGAGTGAGCCGGGGAGATGGGGACCAAAGAATCCAAGAATGGCTCAAGGGAAGTCGTCAACGACGGGTTCACCTCGCTGAGGTTCACAGTTCGTTGCGACTGACCCAAAAGGTGAGATTGTTGATACTGCTGCAATGGGAAGACGCTCGTGTCCTGCCACTGTCCCCTTGAAGGAGTCGAAGACCCCGAGTGAGATGCAGCTCGAGGTCTGTGACCCAACTGCACAAAAGCGGAGAAGGGGAGGGGGCCAGGAGGAGGAATGGAGTTTGGAGTGTCATTGAAATTAAGGCTTTGGTTGCGAGGTGACCCGTTCGTGAATGAGCCACCCCCACCTAGTAGGAGGGAATCCGATGTCCACGAGGAAGTGGCTACAGGGCGTTCAAACGCCGGAAGAGGATAACCCATAGATTGCGGAGCATTCTAAAAATGAAGAAAAAATAAAAATAGTCCCAATAAGACACGTAAGTGCATCGAAAAAACAAGGCGACTTACTACTTGAGTATTCCAGCTCGCAGCGGGATCTACAGACCCATTGTCCGGTTGTGGAGGCGGGAACGTTGCTGAAGAAAGGGGAAAAAAAAATTACACATACATGATCAGCCCTCTTCCGTTACTTCTGCCAAAAATGAAAAAAAAAAAAAAATTTGAACTCACACTCATTCGCACCTGTATCCTCAGGGACAAACGACAAGGGAGAGGGACGCATAACCCCCCGCGCGACGCTCCCACCAGCGGTGATGGGCGTACTGGGAATAAGTCGAATAGCGGGACCCTCATTGTCGGCGGCGGAATCCTGTACGGGGAACCTAGGCAGTGCAAACGTAGGATCATGGGGGGGTTGGAGGAACGCAGTTGAAAAGGCCGCCGCAGTTGCCATGTTATCTACTACCTTGGCAGTCTCTTGAGATTCTCCTTCGTGTTCGTTATTATGTAGGGAGTTGAAAGGATGAAGTGAAGGGGAAGCTGGGATGACGAGGGGTTGGGTCAGAGATTTCGTATGAGCGTGATGAGGTGCAGGAGGGGATGTGGATGATGGAGGTGGACTTGGTGCGTCGATAGGAGCAGAGATGATACCGGGAGATGCAACCCGATGTGCGTGTAATTCTGGGCTCTCAGCGCCTGATGTTACACCAAAGTTGAGACCGGCCAGTGACTCGTTGAAACCCGGAGGCGCGGTCGATTGAGTGCGGGGGGATCGATGGAAGGAAGACACGGAGGAAGCGCGGCTTTTAGTAGGATTTTCTATGTCACCCACACTTGAACCTGGGGAGTGATCAGGACTGGGACGATAGTACGCAGTGGGTTCGTTTATATGTGGGGGGGGACTACTTGCGTTTGAAGGCGCGTCGTATACAAACGTATTTCCAAACTGGTCTTCAATCAAAGGAAACTCTTCTGCCCCTGGAGCGATTGATGAGAAATGATGGGGATTGTAACCTTCGTCTTCGTCGCCAAGGTTGTGGATGCCTAATCCAACTAGGTCTTCACCGTATGATCCAACTTTGGTGTGGTGCATAAACTCGAAATCGTCGTCTGCACTATCCAAAGGAGCGGACAAGCCAGAAAGATTAGAGCCGGGAGAGTTGTATGAAGCGTAAGATCTAAAAGGTAAAAGGTGGGATCGAGAAATGGTTTTGTGAACGAGTTCAGTAAATAAAGAGAATAATGGGTTGTACTGTGGATCGGGGAGAGAGAGAAACATACGGAGTATATGGATATTCGGCGTTTGCAGCTTTCTTTGACCACTCGTCGAAGTCAAATGGAACGGCGGTCTCCACAGCAAATGAAGGGAGGGCGTGCTGATTGCTCGAGTCATTGTTGGTAAAATAGTTGGACGTAGCTGTGTCTTGATGCTGTTCCATTGCGATCCAAAAGACTACAGCCACAACGCAATGAATGAATGCGGTGTAAAGGTTGGAAGAGCCGATTTGGGAGTGATGAGGCGCTGCAGGGGCAAGATTATGACGAGAAGGGTGAGAGAGAGGGCAAAGAGGGATGGAACGAGTTGAATGCGCCCCAGAACGCGGAAGAGCGGGAGAGAGGCAGAAAGAAGGTGTGTGTTATTTGTACCTCCTACCTAAGAACGAATTCCCAAAAGAAAATAAAACCAAGATATCAAATAACGGGCGCCAATTCTCGGCTCGGATTTAAGAATAAAATCCGAAGTGCCTGGCCCGACAACGGAGTGTAACCTCCATCTGGCGAATCAACAATAAACCAATAATACATAAAGCAAAAAAATGTATGTAATATATATAAAAATCAAAATAAAACCGAATCAAAGATCCAGACATTCCTCTTATAGTCATTCCCGCCTCCTATTCTGAATTGTCATGGAGATCCAAGCTTCCCATTTCGTTGACTAATGAATAAATCGAATTATTCCCAATTCCAGTAAGTGTGGGCTAGAAATATATGTATGTAATCAAAAATAAATTTATTGAATGCGGATGGATTCGCTTCCTCCCATAAAAGGGAATCTTAAAGTGACTCAATTGTGGGTAGCTCATTTTTATTCTCTGAATTTCAAAGTCGAGGGCGCTAAAAAAACGAAGGTTGTTTATGGAATCACACACAAAGGAGCTTGGCGCTTGCTGTAAAACAACCGCACTCTGGAACATAATCCACCTTATCTCTTCCCCAACCCAACCCAACTCTTCCGCGTAGATTATTCCAATGGCCTCGGAGCCCAAGCATTCCAAACAGACGATGTAGGTTCGCAACTGTCGAAAAAGGGCAATTCGTTTTCATCAAACAAGGACTACTATGGTACTGTTGCAACGACCCAGCGTGCTAAGCAGTTGTTCTCATGGTGATATGTGTAGTGAGTTGGATGTAACAATCACGCATCTTCGCTCTATGCTCTCCAAATGGCAATCACTCCATCCACACGTCGTAATCAGCTCAGGATCGACTTCTTGCAGTTTCAAGTGAATTACCGGTTGCTCTCCTAAGAACGTAAATAATAGCGTCCGTACAACGACTTGGGCCATCGACTGCATCACTCCTCCCCCCACGCCGAAGATGGTTTCTCATATTGAGGAATGGATCGGAACCGGGGATTTGATGCCGCTTCGATCTCCAAACTGACGCCTCCCCCAACCCCTCAGTCCTCCACTTTTTCCAATCAACCCAACTTGTTCCAGGACTTTCCCACCTCTCATCCCATCTCCAATCGGCCATCTTCCTGCTCATCATCACTATATGATCATCATCCCACAAACTGAAAAAAATATAACGTCCCTGGTCAAAACCTTCTCCACATTACTTACATGTAACACATTAATATCCACGGCTTACTTTGAGGTTGATTGATCGTGCTATCGCGCCGAGTGTAGTATTACATATGTAGGCCCACGTAATTTGATGCGCAACAAATCGTTCCCCACCCTCGGTCCCGCATCCGCGCTGACGCACAGATATTTTTCTTCTCAATAATCAGTTACATAATCGAGGATTGTTCAATGCATTGATGACGCAACCAAAGCTGCCGCGTTCACAATATTACTTACAGTACAGTAATCATAACTAACACTCTCTAACCGGAACTCTTTTTTGATCCAGCGTCTGTTGCATCAAAATGGACCTCCATCTCAAAGTACTGATACTTACTTGTTCCCGAGTAGCCAACGTGTCCTACCAGCTCGGGCTCATACATTATCTGTAATCTATCTTTGCCGAGGAAATATATATCCCAGCTGATACAGTCACTAATATATGCCAAACATGCTGTATGCATGTGTGTGTATGTGCGCGCGCGTCCAAAAAAAAAAGTAGCCGAAGGAACGATATGATATAAAATAATTGTGGGTGAGAGATCCCGGATCCATTGTAACTCTTTGAGTTTGAAACGAATAGGAAAAACGCCCCGATTTGCACGCCTCGTGGGATTCAAGGTACTTGATATAACCCACAGAAAAGGACTAAGTAAGGGGGAGGGGGGGACAAGAGAGGGGTTATACAAACACGTGTACTATTGCAGGGAGTAGTGCCTGTAAAAAGGAGTCGGCACCAACCGCAATTTTTTTTTTTGCGGCGCCTGCACGGCTGATGTATTACAAAAAAAAACAAGGTTGGATTGGTTCCATGGACCGTATACTTATGCAACTCAAAGTACCCCTAATCCCAGCACATACATACTGCATGCGCGCTCGATCGACTCGTCATCCATAGACAGGAAACTAATTAACTCCGAGACAGTGTGTACCTGACCTACACGAGCCAGCGGTTTGGCTCGCGAACAACAGCCGGAATTCACAATATCACAATCCCCCTG
Organism: Cantharellus anzutake; assembly: GCF_015039405.1. Lineage (NCBI taxonomy): Eukaryota > Fungi > Basidiomycota > Agaricomycetes > Cantharellales > Hydnaceae > Cantharellus > Cantharellus anzutake. The sequence goes on from NW_024067241.1 coordinate 61,694, forward strand.
TTAACCCCATTCCTCGGTGCACGGGATCACGATCAGCTATTGCACTAGTACTGTCAAGACTTGGCGTCGCATAGATAATCCTATCTCACTTTCCCGCACCTTCCCCGCACTTCCCCCTTCCAAGCCCACGGAAGCGCCCGTACCTTTCTCTGGAACAACCGAGGGGGGCGGACAACATACCCGAGCCAATCCTAGCCGGGGGTTGGGGGTCATTGTCGAGGTAAGGGGGCGGAAGTAACTTCCGAGAATGGGAAATCAGACAAGTGAAACAGAGAGCCAAGGACAAAAAAACCTGAATTGTTCATACAACGGAGATAAGACAAGAGACGGATTTCGGATGTAAATGTGACCCCATGCATAACGTAAAGTACTTATCATCAGTTCCGCGAAAGGTCGTTTCGCTACATCATGATAGGGCAAATTAAATGAAAATAGTTCCGTATCACAATCCAACTTCTACATAAAGGTAGCTGTACTAACCTGATAAGCTCCCTCGATCGAATCTTTCTTTCTTTGTGTGTTCACATGTCGCGGGATGGCATGAAACTATAATGCCCCCAACCCCAACCCAAGATGTTTATGTAAAGGCGTCAGCATGATTGAGAAATACCAAGTTATGCAGTCATGTAAATATACAGTACAAGCTTGATATTATTGTTATCGCCTTAGGATTAACGAAAGTTATCAAGTTCGTGAGCGCCTGACGCTGTAAAAGCCGCCGCCAAAGTGCGGAACAAACTACACTTCAACATTTCCCTTTCCCCTCCGCCACCAACCCGGGCTAATGCGGAACATGGGTATATGTATGATGGTATCCCGAAATCAGATCCCCCCATGATCTGAAAGAAACGGAGAAATCGATACAATAAAATCATCTCGGAAACACACAGCTCAAAAACCGGTCGCGTCGGTAGGTGACTACCAGTTGCATTAGCGATTTAGAAGCTTCTTGGGGGGGAAAAATAAAATAAAATAATAAAAGCAGCGCCAGTGACTACCCTGTTGTTCTCTGATTGAGGGTGGGTAATGTAAAGGCAGTGGGTTTTTACGTTAGCTGGATATGAGAAAGGTCTGAGTCATGTCATTCATCCCAAGCAGGCGCTAGAGCAAGAAACAGTGCTCAGAACAACCATATGGAAATAGGAAAGGCTGAAAAAAAAAAACGACATATCAATGGTCGAATTACTCTTTTTTTTAAAAATATTATCCACTTGCAGCGATCACCTTTTCCTATTGGGAGACGATAGCTATCGCATGACTCGGGGCCCCACTTGGTGTGATCAGTATTGCGTGGCATCTGAATGACTTTCCATCAGCGCAGTCTGATCAGTTTGAAAAGTAGACATAGACAAGGATACCATGTGGCAAGTCAATCATAGATGATTCCGTTTAGATCCGTGTAGGGGGGTCAGGCTTCATCACAGCAAGTGGTGATCGAGATCGTATGCTCCATCCGAATGGGAGCGCCGCGCAGCGAGGAGAAACCAGCTCCAGTATATATATAGGGTTTGTTTTCTGGAGGCAGAATTAACTCAATCACAGACGGGGGGGTGCCTGGGCGTCAACCGTGAATTGAATCCTACCTCGGGAGGCAAGGGCATCTCACCCAAAACCCTCAACCTGAGCTAGCTCAATTCAATGAAAAGCGTTAGTCCAGTTGTAATAGCAGCAGCACCCATGTATGGGCAAGAGTGGAGTACTATTGAGCACCAGTAACTCTCACGAGAACACTGGCAACATCAAGAAAGAAACATGAGCGTAATGCCTTGTGAGGATATTTGTGGCCTAGTTGATATCACCTTCTCTGTGATCCCTAATATTTCCTGGTTGTTTGATGCCCTACGCGTGAATTTGATGTTCTGAGTCAAAAACGCTTGAGGCTGTGGCCCCCCCCCTCCCCGGACAAAGTGGCACTTAATTAAAGGCTGTGTGTTCCATTCAATCGATCGACAAAACATTAAAGTATCGCATGCTCGAGGGCAACAGAGGCGATGATCAAATATACGTCAAGGTTTCTCCATTCATTTCTAGCCGAGTCGGTTACCCAAGCACATTCGTACGTACGTAGCAAAAAGACGTACAAGCCAACCGAGAAAACCCAAGAGTTGCCGAAAATGATGCGATGATCCGGTCTTAGCCAGGTTACTTCCCGCTAAACGTAAACTGCCTATGGGCATTGTTGTCGGCAGCGGATCTATAGAATCCAATCAAGCTCGGAATGATAGGTGGTGGGCGTTCTTTGCAAGCCATTAAAGGTTGCATCTCAATCAATCATCAGAGTCCGAGTGATCACGGCAAGAGATTCTCAAAACAGCGCTGTTTGGGTAGTCAGATCAAATTCTTTGCGTGCGGCGTAGACCGGAAGAGAACGCCGGCGAGAAGACAATATAAATATATCGCTTGGGAACGCGGACACTTTATACGGGGATTGATGAAATTTGCTGTGCCGCAAACACTTGCGCAAGCACCCAGGCGCTGCGCCCCCTGCAGCGTGGGATGATATACGCTCTTTTCCAGGACTTGGTTTACATACTTAGCCATGAGAGCGAAGGTGATGGATATGTAACGGGGAACCCTGGTTTCGAACCATACGGTAATATTGTCCCTCCACATGCACACCCAATTTTCCTTCAATGCCAGATGAGTAATACGCCGATCCTCAGGCTGGGAAACATGCTCATCCTAAAGACGTATTAGAAGGCGGGATCTGGCGCGGAAGGGCGTGGGTTAGGAGATCGTATTCAGCCATCGTGGGAGATCCGACAAAACCACGGGAGAGCGGGGATTGGGGGTCCTTGTATCAGTATATCAGTCAAGATTGAGTGCACTGTACCATAGGGATCTTCACCCAGACCAGTAATGATTAGCGTGGAACGGGGTACGGCTGGAGTTGGGATTTTGGTGTACTTGGGGGCGATGTGAAGGGTGTTTGTGCGCTCGCCCAGGGTGTCGTAAAAACGAATGCCATCTATTGTCGGTGTGAAAGTCAGAGATGTCCTTCTTGACCAAAAATGTCAATTCCTCCCCAACCCGGGGGAACGGCTTGCGCAGGGAAAAAGAGGAAATATAAGTAGAAATGTGGTGGATTTGATTCCGACAGAGAAGCCTTTTTGAGAATGGCAATGACAGTGATGGTGGCGGACTACAAATCCCCCGTTCTTCGGGGCTTTTGGGGTCCAAAGAAGCATACATTGCAACTGAGGCTGTTGCGTTGGAAGGTACCTTAACATCAACAATGTGATCCCCGATCGCTATTTCGGACTCTCGGGCTTCAAAGACCTCAAAACCTAAACACCAATACTAAGACTTGGAAATGACGGATTAACGATCGCATATAGGCAGAAACGGCTCAATTTAGTCTCATTCCTTAACGGGGCTAATACTCACCGTAAGGCACAAAGGAGAACGATACCCCCGGTTGGCTCGACTTGCACAAGCGGGCGCTTATGGAGTTCAGTGTGGAAACGGCATGGGTGACACGTCGGCGATCAAACAGCATTTGCAAAGTTTTTGGTACGCCATCGTGATCCATCGGAAAGTCAGGAAGCCGAAACCCCCGGAGCGCCGGTGGGGCATGGATGATTTCGTTCCACATGCCCAATCACCGATGCAAATCCATACCCTGTGGAAAAGGTAAGATTGCACTAAATTATTGAGGGATCCCAGGAGGTGTACCTGAAGGGGACAAACTGTGATCGAGGGTGCATGCAAGATCGCGCGAAGTCCGCCGGGGTTGATGAGAATAACGCCACATGCTAGCTAGTGAGGCCACTAGTCCTTGATGTGGGGTGTGGGTAAAACGAGCTAAAAAAATAACATCAGTGTGATCCGGTTGGGAGGGTTGACATGGCGAGAAATTTGTCCTGTCGCGTTTTTCTAGTTTGAGGATCAGAAGCCTACACTAGAACCCTGAAACTAGCCTGTTTTAGGTCGGCTGTTAACAGCTGGCTAGTTCTGGGGATGGGAGTAGCGAAAAATATAATTGAATGATGCACGTCCGAAGCTGTGCATGATCAGGCAGAAAGCAGTACAAATTTGGTCGAGTCCGTCTCCAACCAGCAGAGACGAGAGTTAGGACCAGAGGATACATAGCTGCATCAATTAACATTGTATTGGTGTGATTGTGATAAGAAGGTTGCGTACTGGTTAATGTATTGGTGGCGGGCAACTCATTGTGCACCAACAACTAGATTGTTCATCTCATCACCCATCAATCACCATCGCCTTCAGTCGGGCGTTCCTTGGTATGATCCCCCCCCCCCCCCCCTTGCGACCGCCCCGGGTCCGTGGGCCCTGGTTCCAAATGTCAGGCCCCTGATCCGAATCTGCGGCCTGGGAGGGGTAGCAAACAATGTACGGCGATACTTCCTCTGTAGGCGAAGCAGGAACAAAGGTTATCGATTGTTGAGATTGAGATGGTATATCCCAGGTAGCGATGTGTATTCGGTATGAGAGCTGGAAAAGGATATAGTGGAAATGTGAGAATCCACTAGCTCCGTCATCCATCAGTACCGTACTAGCAAAAGTAAGCCATCACGATCGATAGGATACAAGTCCGTCGAATCGGACTTGTGGAATGATTATCCATTTGTTGGGCCAACGACACAAGTGCTATATTATTGAAATGCCTGTAATCAGACTTGTTTCGTCGCCAATGAGTAGGGTGGTTGATTGATGGCGGTGGGACACACTTTTGGCTGGCCAGTGAGCTGCCGTAAGCGAAAAAAAAGAGGACATCCTAAATTAAAGAAAGCGCAGGTTCAGTTGGTAATTGAATGAATGAAAATTGGGTAATACGAAAATTGTACTCAACTCGTACTGTCGTCTGGGGTAATCCTTTCCATATTCGAATTCACTGAGATCTGGGGTTGGTCCACGAGGGGAGAAAGAAGCTTGTCTTGAATCAACTATGCTGTGATCGCCGGTATGCATTTGCTATACGTAGAATCTGGATTTCCTATGCATAGTTTTTATGTGTCGCTAGGAATCGGGTCGGAGGACGTAATAGCATGGATAGCTATGTGTGATCGGCGCAAAGGGACGGAACAGCAGTGCATGTCGGATAGATAAACATCCAGCGACCGACCTGGCAGCTGGAGTCGCATGTTTGAAGTAGGAAAGGTGATAACGCCCACGGGAATAACTAGGGAAAAGGGGGGGCCTACAATAAAGAATACTGGTAGGATCCGCTATCATGCTTGAGTATGGGAAATAGCGAGGTTCTGGGAATCCCCGGCTCAACATTGCACAGGTTGAGATGGTGATAGCGTATCTTTCCATAAATCTACACTGCGCTAAACCGGGCTGAGTTGCTATTCAAATTTGGATGATCCAAGCGCTGGCCCATGTGCGTCGGTCCACACCAGCGAAAGTCCTAAATAGAAACGACGGACTGGACTGGCGGATGGGCTAATTTCGTGCGGTGGAGCGAGTCTCTGTCATATCGCTTGGCGGAGGGACGTCCATGGAATAGAAAATACGGTAGAGTGATGACGCTCATTTGCCGAGCGGCGTCTCAGTTTGGAGAGGTGTGCACTGCAAATTGGTAAGGGATTACATGCTAGCCGTATTGAAAACGGCGTGATTGATGGATAGCGGACCCAAGGACGATAGACCCACGGGGACAACGTAAAGAAGGGAAATTTTTTTCATCTCCCCTACGCGAGTCAGGTTCACTGTGGAGTATGATCGCGATGTCACAGTGAATCAAGATATTACTCTTGCTCCACGTAATAGCTGGTAGGCATGAGGCAAGAAAGAGTCAAGGCTATGCGGCGTCATGATCGACTGCGAACAGGAAGGCGGTGCAACGACAACATACAGTACGTGATAAGTGCAATTCCAATCACCCGACTCAGATCGAGGTTGCCAACCAAAAGCTTATCACAGGGTGCGTTGAAGGTTTTGCACGCGAAATACGTAATCCTAAGGGTTGCTTGGCTGTAAAGCTCCAGTGACCAATAGTGGTAATGAAAATATCCACCACATGGCCCCCCAAGTGCACGCTGGATTTGGATTGCAGTATTGGGGGTGCAATGGCAATCAAATATATGAATATATCCGCTGAGGGCATCCTTGTCATCAGAAATCACTGTCATACGTACCATTCCCTCGGGTCCAGAAGACAGAAAGAAACTGTGCGCGGTTGCACATGAGATCTCATAATATCCGCACATACGCACGACCTTCCATAACCGACCTAGTCGTTGTTCTAACGCCCATGCGTGTAGCGAAATGAGATCAGATGCGATGGATGCACGGTATGCGCCGTAGTCTATTTTAGCCAGTTGCTTGGGGTAAGGGGCCAAGATAAGGAGGATCAGGCATTTTTGAGAGTGACGCGTGGAAAAAAAAAGAACACTCTCAGGGGTGAACAAGCCACGCAGCGAAAAACCGCAGTGCAAGAGTTGTCGAGTTATTGATGAAACCAATTGGAAAGCTGGTGACATTTCATACTGAGCATCGCGCAGTGATTCTCAGGAGTCGGGCACGTTTTTCATTCAAGAAAGAAGAGTTCAATTCAGGGGATTGGAACCGAACCCCTCCTTCCCCTGTTGCAGTCATGATAGGCGCCTGCAGCATTCGGAGGGATGACGGCGGAATTCATTGCTGTATCAATTCAATCGGCAATTACCGTACCCGTTAATCGCTAAGTTGACGGTGGACCTGCGTCTCAGCGTGTACCATTCGGTTCCGTCTCCTCAATAACCCCTAACTTGTAGCAGCTAGGGTGAGTTGAATATATGGCTATTTATGAGGGGGGTACTCATTTCATTGTTGTATCAAGTGTTGGAGCTTTGAGGAAGATAAGATGTCCACCAAGCGCGACTCCTCCGCCGATGGGGTAAGATGGAGATGACCTTCTCTCTAAGTCAACTAGCTCGCTCACCTACTGTTGGACCTGCTATCCCCCACACATACACCTCTCAGCTAATTCGTCGATCAATCCACGCAGTGTCAGACCTCTTCTCGCCCTTCTCCTCATCAGCTCTCGCATCCCTGCCACAAGATGCTCGTGTAAGACCCCGGTCCATACGGACGGATAATATTCCTGAAATTGAACAAGATGATGATCAGCTGGGCCCGCCGGGGGAGCGTGAAAGAGGTGGAGAGAGAGGGGAAGGAAGTGGGAGTGGGGAATTTCCGAGCTATGGCACTGTGGACGAAGGAGGGAACAGAGGTTTACATGCTCAAGGGCTGGGATTGCCGCCTAAGATCAGGGTGCCGAGAAAAATCGCTACAACCATTAAGGTCGAGGCGAAAGTTTGGTTTGCAAATGAACGAAGTGAGTGTTTTGTCTTTTTTTTTTCTTCGTTCTCTTTTCTGGGGTTCTTTATTTTGAGGGGAGAACACTAACCTGGCTGATTTCTCATTCAAGCATGGCTCTCGTACCTTAATTTATCCATACTTATGGGGACGTTGGCGCTCGCTCTATTCAATGCCTCGCACGAGGTTGTGGCAAGGAATTTTGCATTGTTTTATGCTCTGGTGAGCATTGGCATCTTAATGTGAGTCGAATTTCTATAATCATGGTTTATACATGCGCGCCTATTATCGAGGTAGACGGCGATTTGACTTGTGCGAATTCCGACATACTTTTCGTTCTGTAGATATGGGTATGTCCTCTATCAGCGACGTATCACAATGATTCGTAAAAGAGATCCAGGAAATTTCGGTGACGTGTCTTGCTATCTTCTTTCCTCTCCAGCCTGAATGGGGAACCTGACTTTGTCTTGGTTCATCGGTCGTGATGTTCTCACAATGGGTGAACGGCCACAGATGAAATTGTTGGACCAATCATCATCTCTGCTCTCATGTTTTTCGCTATATTGTCGAATTTTATCATTCGAGGTGAGTTGGGTTACTTTCTTGTTTACAGCCCACTCAGAGACTTTTCTCCTATACTCACACTTCTATCTGATATTGTAATGTGGTTTTGGGGATAGTCCGAGAACTGTAAGTATGATCAGTACGGACACCGCTATCTTGTGGCACTAACGAGCTTGGTGTGCGGTCCCTTTGCGATCTGTTAGACAACGTTTGGATGTTCCAGCGTAATATTGGCGTGAATAATAGGTATATGAGGTGGTACCGGTCCGCTTGAACATGTACATGCATGCCACCGACATGTAGGGTTGAATATCAGTGAATCAGAATGTATCGAAGGAACCGATCCCGCAGACATCCTCTGTGCTGCAAAACACATGCCGATCTTAATGTCTTGGCGTGATCATGTGTTTGCGCACATGTCAGTATGAATCTATTATTTGTTGCCGTTCTCATGAGCCAATTTTATCTCACAGGTGATTTCATTGGGCCCGCACGTATAGACGTCTAATATAGAGGCTAGTAAGGGGGTTACAAACGGTGTCAGGAAGGTACCACAACTGTGTGGAGTCCGTGCTCGATCGCGATCGCACCGGATGTGCACTTGGATAATGGATGAGTGTGATAATGATGTCAGTATGGCGGTGGCTAATTATGGGAACGCGCGCGCGGCGGATCGAAGTGGGGGAAACAATTTGCAAAGCGAGTGGTGTTCGCAGGAAGGGGACCCAGGTCAACGGTTAGGGGAGACTGGCATGGGACTTGGGCGATATGGCATGGATCGTGGCCCGCTACTTCCTCTTTCCTCGTGATCAACCATCGAAGCGTTTTCACTGAATGGGACTTGCTAATAAGGAAAGTATGAATTGTCGAATTGGGTTGAACTAGAAGATGTGCAGTCGGAAGGCCAAGCCACAGTTTTTGGATGTCCTTCGACCTACACGATCACCGACTAGAAACTGCTACAACGCAACAACCCACGTTTGACGCATGCATTTCATGGATACAAGGTCCATCCTCTCTACCTTTTGCCCCCAACTCTTTCCAGGTCTCATCCCATCTCACCCCTAAACTGCAAATTTTGAACGAGCCAGGGACTAAACTAGGTGATATTGAATTCCCTCCCTCATACTTAATCGCCCCTCCCACTCTTCTGCCCTCCATAACTCTCTCCCTCCTCTCTTATCAATACAAAGCCATGGCGAGCTACTATTCACTATCACCTCCATCATCTCACCACCACAACGATGACCAAGACGACGTGAAAAGCATAGACTCTCAAACCACTCTACAACTGGACGACTTTGAGTCCGGCTACGATTATGACTTTGATACAACGGGGAGGAGCGTTGCCTCCGGGTTCGTTTATCTGGGTGGCAGCCCACTCCAGCGGATGATGCCCAAGCGGATGTCAGGCAGACAGGTCAGGTCTTCATTTTTTAGCGACGGGCAGTATGAAGAGGAGGAAGACGAAGAAGAGTGGTACAAGAATGAAGAGGATGAAGAGGAGGCGGTGAGGAGGAGTGAGAGTTGGGAGTATGTTCTCGGCGTTTTGGAGAATCAATATTCTCACGAGAGCCAGTATTATGACCAGGGTTTACACCGGCATGACCACTTTCGGGGTTTCCCATTTTTGTCCGCGTCAGGTTCAAAGGTAAGTCTGAGAGTTCCACCGACTTGGCGATTGATTTGGGTTCAACGTTCGAAATTCATCTAGACGTTTGACGTCCATGATGAGATCGACCACTCATCTCCATCCTTCGGCACTGCCCGCCCACATTATGACGCCACCGCCTCCTCTGGTCCCACCACTCCAACCAACACGACCATCATCCAATACCTTTCACCATCCTCACCGCTAGCACGTATAACATCCTACCTAAACCAGCCTGACATTCGACGGGATCCATGGAATATTTCCCCTCCCGTTGAAATATCCCCCAACCCCGCTTCTGCGAACGAGGATAACGAAGGAGGTGCTTCGCATGTGTTTGTCAGAGAACGTTTCAGGGCGTGGAATGATCCTGAACCAAAAGGATTACTGCAGGTATTTGAATTTGTCCGACAGTTGCTTGAGGTGAGTATTCCGTTCTAGTATTTCATTGGGTTCTTTTTCGGTTTTCTTCTTTCTTCCCCTTGCCTCGAATTGTGCTGGGTGGAGACAGGCACATAACCGTGTTCGGTCAGGCTTCCATTATCTGCCGAGTACCGCACGGCCACACCATGAAACACCCCTGTCGATATTCATCCAGCACATGCGCATGCAGCACGCTCATACACACGAGCACATACACATGCACACACACACTCTTCCCCGTGAAGTCGCTTTACTTCCGCTCTCTTGCCTGTTTCACCCTTTCTTTCGATTTCTTCATTCAGTAAAATTCGATTGAGAATTCCTTGCTAACCTTTTTTTTACACGGAATTGGAACCCACAAAACAGGGACTAATTTTTTTCCACGAACACTCTGGAACCAACATACCCTTTCTCGCTTCGAATATAGTGATGGACACGGGACTTGCACCCTATCCGGTTGATCGGTCTATTTTCCCGGTCAAGTATTATTTGGACTCTGTAGAGGGGGTTGTATTCGATGAAGGGAATAGTGGAGGTGAAATGGGGGGTGCCGTGCATTTGGTGCCGTTTTTGGAGGATGTCGCGCGGCTGGGGGGGCTGATTAAGGAGTTGTTCCAGGATGTGAGTCCTCTTTATGTTTTTGGCCCTCCTTTTTTTGACACACACTCTCACTTTTCACTTGTGCTACCGACCAATTACAAAACACGACGACGACAATAATAAAAAAAATTACAATCAGCTTCCTGATGACCCACTTTCCCCTCTGTGCAATTTCATGCTCTCTTCGCCGACAGGTACAAAGGGCGGTGAGCCGGCGTCCGATAAGGCAGGAGTCGTTTCACATGCTCCTGTTGTGGCGCCGAGTGCGAAATCGGCGTTGGAGGTGCTCCAGTTGTTGGAGAGCGGGAGAATCTGATCCATGTGGCTGGGATAATGTCACTGTGAGTGGGGGTGAGAAATGGGTCGGGAAAGCACCTGACTTGCCAACGCTGTTGACCTTGGACGTCACAGCTGTTGAGTTATGCCTTTCCGATGGCCTCTCCCTCATTTCAATCGTTTAGCAAAAACAGATGGGCCGGAACCATCCTGAGTCACCATAGTGCTCCAAAATGCATTTTTATGAATTGTAGTTATGACCACGACCTCGATCACCACGACCATGATATATCACCAAACACAAGTACCGTGGAGGCTTCGGAGGGGTCGCGATGTGGCCAAGTTCCGGGTTTCCGCCATTCCGAGGTCCGATTCGAATTTATCGCAGCATTCCCAATCGATCCCAGGACAACTTCACTGATTCGTATGTTCTTTTTTAATCTCCATCCCCCCCCTTTTTTTTTTATCCCGGCGATAATCTTTTCCATCACCCTGCCAACCGGTCCCGGGGCGCCGCGGCATCATCTAACCTCCCCATCGGTGCCACCGATTCTCAGTACTGCTTTCATCACACACCGCATCACAATACTAAAATCGGGTGCCACATCCCGCTTGATGTCCAACGGGGGGTCGTGCCATCAAATTCAAATTTTATGGCGCATGTATCAGCGTATCAACTCGGAGGCCACTATTTTTGAAAACATCTATTCGGGAAAAATCTGTCCGGCCTGGCTTTCCTTGTTTCTTCGATCTTCCATTCTCCTCTTCACGGATCAATCGATGAAGTGGTAGGATCCCTCTCCTATCATCATCATCGGCTCGCTTCTTTGGATCGACTTTTCATCACACAGTCGGGCGCCTAACCATTATTCTGGTTCAATCGGGAGTGGACGGCCGAAGCCTACATCACCCGGCTCACGCCTCACAGGATAATATGGTCCTGCCCGCATCGATCATCGCGATCCATACTGACACGAGCACATGAGCCATGTTCGTCGTTGTGGTTCTATGGACGATTAACTTTTCCCAGGATCTGTGCCCAGCTAGGCTGGCGACAAGCAGACTTCAAGTTCACTTTTTCTCTACATCAACACACGGTTTTTGGACATGGCGACTCATTGACCGCATACCCGTCTTGACCGGTCCTAATAGACACCCTCCGAGTAGTTAGGTCACCCAGACTCAATTAACGTTGACGACACGGGAGTTGTACACAAACGAGTCGTGCTTCACTCGGAAGGCTAGAAGCGTTGGATGGTTATCACGCCACCGATGGAGGTCTGTTCAATTGGAGTGACATTGGACTCGAGACATCGGTTCCAACGTATTATCTCTTCCTCGTCCTCTTCGTCCTCTTGTTCATTGTCGTCCCTCCCGTCCTCTTCATCTTTGCCAGATAAATGATCACTTGGGCTTCGGTGGGACAGTCAGTCGCCCTTTCGTTCCTCAGGCCTGCCGCTTCAGGCGCGACTCACCTCGTGCCCTCCATTCATCCGCCATTTGGAGAAGGACGTTCCTCAGTGCATGAACCAAACACTGAGTTGTGACGCGTCGCGAATAGCATCCACATTAATCAGAATGCAGGTTCATGAGATAACCGTTCAACTTACCACGGCACTCTCTTGCATTTTTCTTCCGATGGACTCACTGGTTTCCCCGATATATCGGGTTTCCGCCATTGTGCATGAGCCAACCAGGATGTTAACTCATTTTCGAGTTGCGGATGGTCTTCCACCAACCCTTGCAGGTTGTCGATGGCCTCAATATCTGATCCGTTGCCTTGGATTTTCCGCCGCTGGGCCACATTGGAGATGACTAAGGCTACCCCCAAACACCAGTTACCTCAGGTTCCCAACGTATTCGGTGTACGCTAATGCAATTGCTAGTATTGTCAATCGCGGTGAACTCTCGACCATCATCACTATACTCCTGGAATTGCGCGCCGCTAAATTCTATACTGGAAACTAACTACATTGCGAGTGCGCTCCAGACATGCATGGTTTTAGACATTGGAGACCATCTTGTTCAGGAAGCTCTTGTAATCGTCACTCTATTCATGACCATGTTATAACAGAGCAGTCGACAACAAAAATTGCTGTCAAGCGGCCCCAAGAAGACATGAACGGCGTCACATTTGCCTGAGGCGACAAAACGAGCTAATGACTATCTGGTGCGTGCCCAACACAAACCAACAATAGGAATGGTCAGACAACTCATTGAGGTCGTCGAATTCTAATTTGTGAGTTCAACGCTTTAGAACTTGTTGTAACCGGGTTGGGGGGTCGCAAACTAGCAGTTGGTGGGCATCCGATTCTTGAACGCACGTTCCTGGGCTTCGGCTTGATGGGACCTGGTACAAGATCAACGCCTACGACTGCATGGGTGTGTGTCGGTTGAATGTAATGATAGGAAGATGAACGATGACGTTTGCATGAGGAAATATCTAGGTTTCCAGGAACGAGTAGCAGGTGGTTCAACGATGCCGACCGAGCTATTATGGGTGATGTAGTGTGTATATGCGTACCAATGCGATTTTAATCACCCTCCATATTCTCATCGATCAGAATAACTTGGTCATCAGTATTTGCACTGTTCTAAGAGCGACAGACGCACTGCAGTCCAAGATGTGTTTCTCCTGCCCTTCGTTACTGCCTGATATAGACCACCTAAGCAGATTCGCTTTTGGGATATCATGTATCGTAGATGAGAGGCTCACCGAGCTTCAGAGGAGAATGTGAACGTACAGTCTGTTCCATTCCCCCCATCTACCAGGCAGGATATTGTTAGCGTGAACGTAAGTTTGTGTACAGTGGGACTCCCCACTGCCACTGATGGAGGTACCTGCTGGTGTCATTATATTTCGTTCAGTGAAACCTTGCCTCGCCCGCCCGAGACTCTCCTCTCGCCCTCCGCTTCAGCCTCGTCGCGACGGGCTGAGGTGTTGTGGTTTGATTCTTGGATGGCCATGGGGGTCATTGGTACGTCCAGTGTTAAGATTGGCAGTCCAACGCCACCGGTGCCGATGGTTCGTTGGCAACCGGCACGCTCGCCGATGTGGCGGGATTGAGATACAATGGAAAGTACAACCAAGTTTCTGCAAGATGTATTTGATTAAAGTGCTTGTTAGTGGAGGAGCGTGGTATACATCGTATCCTTACCGCGCTCAGGTATTTCCCCCGCTCCATCCAGAGCGGGCCCTTTGTCCTCTCCGTTCATCGTTAAATATCGAGAAAGTCAGCACAGCTTCGTTCATGATATTGAGTCCTTAGAAGGGGTTTTTCGAGTGGGTGCTATGACAAGTCAATATTGCTCAAGGTCGGCAAGCTGATTGATGATTTTTTTGTTCCCACTTGTACATACAGTTCCACTGTCCGCCGGCACTTACTGGCACACAGGATTGGGCGACTTCTTCCCATACTTTCTCACTCAGACGCGACACCAAGGATTCGGCCGTAACATGGACCGCACTAGTCAACGTACGTCTCCGGTCCCGGATGATAGAACATGAACATCAGGCAAAGGGTTATATCTCTTTGGCATCCTCAGTTTCTCCCTTCACTTGCCTCGTCAACCGAAGTGGGCCTCCGCAACTACCCGCTTTGTGGATTTTCTCCAAACACTTTACAGTAATGTACCTGTGCTGGTGGTTGTCTGAACCATGTTGGAAAAGCGTTCGGCATGTACCCAACGACTATAGCAGACACCCATTATAGAAATAGCCCAGCAGTTGTTGGCGTTGTCGAGTTCAAAGTCCCAAGGCCTTACTGGGGGAATCCCGGCACGCTCGCGGAATATGCGTGCGTGTTGCGTGTAGAATGAATCTCAACTCCTACATGGGTACGACACGGAAGACTGCCAGTTCCAATTAATCCCATTTTGGCAACGTGGTTCATTTAGCACAAGTTTCGGGGCTATCGCAATCTGAAGCCAGTATCGAAGTTCTTGCGTTTGCCCAGTCGGGGTAGAAAGTGGTTACTGGTGCGTTCCTGTCCATCTACATACACCTGGAAAGATGTGTTCGTCAGTGCGGGCGGAAGTATGATATTTTTTTACTCCAGGCCTCATTGTGAAGCAAGCCGACTCCCTCACGGTGTCAAGTATGTCAACTTTGCTGCATTTGGAATACCGGAGCCTACATAAATGCAGTGGCGACTTATAGAGGGGAAATGGGAAAGCGGGCTCCACTGGGAATCTGATTGCGGCCCCTCTGCTTTTCCGGTTGTCCACCAAGGAAAGCACTATCCATAACCATCACCTATCTCGGTCCTCTTGTGGTTTTAGTTGTAATATCAGCTTGTTAAAAGTTTCGGTTATGCAAGTGCCAGCGTGTTCTTGTTCCCATCCTTAGGTGACATGTCGATATGGGGATGTGTGCAGAAGAATGCGCGGGTCGGATGGGGTTTTCACGTTCCGTCTTTAGTTACTCTTCGGCATCTTCATACTGCCCCTCTTCACCTTGTTCGTGGTCATTCCCCGGCTCCATTCCTGGTAGATAGGTGATGACGGACTCGAGGTGAGCCAAAGTCGCCTTATTCCGCAATGGGTTCGGTTTTGAGACAAATTAGACAGCAAACGT
>NW_024067242.1:0-76735 GCF_015039405.1 Cantharellus anzutake
TGTCCTCACCCTGGGGTGATGGGGTTTTGCCTGAAGCTGTTCAAAAACAACGTAATCTCACACTCATAGTGGAGGCAATCAGAGAATTTGAGGGTGGAGTGTTCAATGATCCAGGCGCTCCCATGACCAAAATCCAGGATTGGTGCAGTATCATGCCAGCCTGGCTTGAGAGGGAACTTGTCCCAGACAATCATATGAAACAGATGCTCTGATACTGACTTGGGCCCATAGAATGTCTCAGGCTAACTGATATGTTCTCGAAGATCTCAACGTTGTTGTGGGGACAACTCCGTGTACCGCAAAAAGTCGGATTCTGCAGAATTTGGTCACCAACACACCAGTACATATCCGCTGACGCTCCCAATACTCATTCTATCACTATCCAACACTCCATACACTCACTCCATATTTTTCCTTATTTTCCCCATCATTCCCGACAACCCCAAGCAAAAATTCCCACGCCCAACCATGCCGCCCAATTTTCACCCCCTCTCCAGACCTCCATACCCACACTCACAACCCAGCCGTTTTTCCACCCGATAGTGATGCTCTACCACCCTTCTTCACCCCCGGAGCATTTCCCAGAATGGCAATCCCATACCCGGATGGTTCAGCATGGAGTATACTCTCATGTGGCCTTGACAGCACCTGTCAATGGCCACATCTCAAGAAGTACTGAACCAAATGGGACGAATAGGGGCTCGTTGGAAAGCTGGAGACGAGGAGGTTGCTTGCGGGAGGATAGGCGGCGCTGTGGCGAAGTGTTGCGGAGTTAACCTTCACAATTTCCATTTCGGACCCGTTATCACATATTCCCCATTCATTCATTTTTCTTTTATTGTTTCTTTGTTCCCAATTGGATATTCATCATTTACGGTTGCCTAACGGCCCGTTTACATTCCCCCATGCCATTCATTCCATTTCAAACATATATAAACTAGATAACAGCTTGTACATAACAAGTTAGTATTGAATAGACCCGTAAAGGGACAAGCAGAAGTTGCATCCAAGTGGCAAAGATGCCATCCACGACCCTAACGCCCCCTCTGAGCTAGTTGCTCACGTCTAAGACCCCTCACATCATAATTCTCAGCCTTGATGTCCAAGAGAGATGTAGGTGAGTGTTTGTTTGAGGTTTTTGCAGACTCAGTAGCACCCACGGACCAAAACCCGGCCCCACGAACCACACCCACGCACACTACCACCCTCCCCCTTCTCTCTGTCTCGAGTCTAGGTGATAGACCCATTACAACGTTCACCCAATTGGCAGCTGCCACCAGTTATGCCACAGGTGAATTCATTGTAGACCCCTGAGGTGACTTCTCACTCATGCTAGCTGAAAAGGGCTGGGCATCCCAAAAGGAATTCAACATTGTGTGACATTTTCTCAACCAATGTCATATCCATACAATCCTGACCTCCACTCTGGGCTCCTGGAACTCTGAAACTTTCTCCTTGCCAACTCCCAAGAGGTTATCCCACCTCCAGCTCCAACACCACCTTCGGTCCGACTCCAGACCATTCCAGGTCTGACCTCAACCTCAACACCTTCCAGACAAGTATGCAACTATGCTCCTGACTCCGGACCTCTGCTCCAGAATCCCGTTCGCATCTCCATCTCGGAACTCTGGTCTTAGCTCTGACCTCAGACTTTGACCCCACCTCTGCTTATACCCATTGTATTGGTTAGCCGAGTCCATTTATTTACCTTTGCCAATATTCCAGAGTTTAACTTCCAAGTTCAGACTTTCCAGACTTACTTTGGACCTTGCAACTATTGCATTGTCCATTTCAATTCCGCTATTCTCCCTTATTCCTATTTGGGCTGCTGCTTCCTTCTATTCAGTCAGCTAGCCATTCCCGACTCCCATCCTCCTTCCTTCCTCCTTGGGCCTTGGCCCTTCACTCCTCCTTTGGGAAACACCATGGAGTGTCAGGGCTCGGTCCTCAATCAGGGACAGCCCGACCTCAGGCCTAGGTGTGTGCAGTGTTCCGGGTGGTTGGGCGCTAGACCCGGTCCTTAGCTCCTCAAACTCACTGAAGGGACTAAGCGGGGATTGAGTTGTCATGTATTACAGAGGGTAACTACAACTTGCCTAAGCGGGATTGAGTTGAGAAGAAGGGTAAGTTTCCCTATTCCCCACTTGGCTACTATAAAAAGGAAGTGTACTGTACAGTTCATAACGTGACTCCGGGTAGAAGCCGAGCATGTTCCCACGACTCGGAAAAGGTGTCACATGGGTTAAGGCGAGTTGCTTGCCTTAACCCACGTGATTTTTCCTGCGGGCTCACATGCGGGCTGAAGTTGTGAGAGGTATGTAGGAATGGGGAGGTCTGGGAAGGTGGTTCTGGGGTGTGGTTGGGTGCCCTGACAGCGGGGTCAGGGGCCGATCCCTGACATGGAGTCAAACCCTTGACCCTTGGTGTTGTTCCTCCTTCCAGCTCCCTTTGTCTCCTTTCAGACTACCCTTGTTCCTTTTGATTCCGGACTCCTCCTTATATACAATGTACCTAGTAACTTGTAACCTCAGTCCGAAATTGACTTGATTCCCCCCTAAGAGACTGTCAGGGACTGGTCCGGGGTCAAGAGCATCCGGGTATATTGCCTGGCACTGAGGGCCTGGTGGGTATGAAGTGGGCACATGTGGCAATGGGCCCGGTGCAGGCAGGCATCCCTGAAGTGGGAATGGTGTGAATTATCTTTAGAAGGAAAACTAAACTACTTACCTGAAGTGGGAATGGTGAGAAGAAGACTGCTTCTCTGGTTCCCACTCCAGGTATGTTTATATACATGGCACTTGGGTCACATGGGGGTTGCCATGTTGTCCTCATGCACAGCCCCAGCCATCCGGGTATCCCCATGGGGGATCCTGAAGAGATCTGCTGCAGGCGTGCACACTGGGTGCACCAGGGGTCGTCCGGAGCACCCAGGGCTGGGTGTGTTGTGCATGGATTGTGGACAGGTCAGTAGTACATTGATCAAAGGAAAGTCGTTGCAAGTGGGCTAGAGATCTAACCCCCTAAATGCGAGCAAATTCGTGGGGAGGAAGTCTGGGATTATCCTAAGCTCGTCCTAGGTTTGGTCCGGGTCCTAACAAAACAAAAACAATCACAAAACTCGCTGAGAATTATGTACCCCTGGTCCATCTTGGACAATCGTCAGGGATTTCCTTATAATACTCAAAGAGTCAAGCTTAGAATTTCTCTCTTTTTCTTGGATCTCTCAGCGCTACAGTCTCTTGTAGTCAAAAAGGGAGGTCTCTTTTCCATTCCTATGTGTACAAGCTTTTAAACACATGGAACGGCAATAATGTGGAAAAACAAATGAAAGAAAAAATATAAAACAAAGGATTGTTGTTATGGGCACCATGTGGACCGTTAAGTATGGCCGATAAGTCCGACATGGAAGTTCAATAAAAAGAAACAGGAGTGATAAGCGGGCCATATCTGCTAATAATTGCCATTCTCCACCAATTTCCACCATCACACTACACTCATCCATCTCTTCCTACCCGTAGCATCCTTTCCTGACCTCTCCATTCGATTCCCCAGGTTCGCAGCTTTCTCTCGATACTAAATTTGTCCCAAATGGTTGAGATTTGACCGAGTGGTGGGCATGAGAATCGTAAAATTGGCCTGTGCACAGGGTTAGACGTCCCAAAAAGTGTTTGCGAGAGTCCCCATGTCACTGGATCTTCATACGCATCCTTTGTGATTTTTCTGAGTTTTTATGAGCACTCCGGAGTGCATTTTGGCTGTTTGTTTGCTTCGGTATGGCTTGTGATTTCCATATTGGGCTGAAAACCAGTTTCGCGATCTCCCAAAGTACAGATCTCAGCTCCGCCACATGGGACTTTCGACACTGCCACCCTCACATGCCTTTTGACATTGTGTGGAACCTCGCGGTAAGATGAGAAATCGTCACCACCATTGTTTCACAACGGCTGGGTCGATCTGGACGAAATTCGGGGAATCCATAGTTATGATTTTTCTCTATTTTCCGAGCCCTTGATCGTCTTCTGGCGGCCAGTAGTGCCAAGCGTAGTTTTTGGGCTGAACCAATTCAGTACCAGCACATTATGCGCAATTGTACCCCGTATTAAATGAAATAAAATATTCTTATGCACCATTGGCATTGGTAGGTGATCATCGCATATGGGAAATCCTTAAGGAACGTAAAACCACAAAAATACTGGCGGTGTAGGGTATAGTAGGTTATCCCGCCTACATCGTCCATGTAAATAGAAATAGAAAGAATAAAGAATGATACAGAGGGAGAATGGAAAGAGGGGGAAGAGGAAGTAGGAAGAGGGGAGAAGGGGGTAGTGGGTGGAGTGAAACCGGGTGGAGCCAGGTGGGGTGGGTGTGCCCTGACAGAGACTTCCCCTTGCTAGATCCAAAATTAGGGACCCCCAGGACAACCAGCAATGGCACAGTGCTCCGCCTAAGTCGCTGAGGCCAAGGTCCTTCCACCGTATCTAACAACCAACAGCTTAATGCCTTTGAGAAACATTTTGATTCCATAAAGAGAGCTGTCCGAGAATTCAATGAGTCATGGTTGTGTTAGAACTTGCGGATTCGGACGACTCCGGAATGGAATCGGAGACTTAGCGTGGAAGGACCTCGGCCTCAGCGACTCAGGCAGAGCGCTGTGCCATTGCTGGTTGTCCTGGGGGTCCCTAATTTCGGATCTAGCAGAGGGAAAGTCTCTTGGGGGGAATTCAGGTCGATTTCGGACTGGGGTTACAAGTTACTAGGTACATTGTATATAAGGAGGGGTCTGGAATCAAAAGGAACAAGGGTAAGACGAAAGGAGACAAAGGGAGATGGAAAGAGGAACAACACCGAGGGTCAAGTGTTTGACTCAATGGTGTTCCCCAAAGGAGGAATGAAGGGCCAAGGCCCAAGGAGGAAGGAAGGAGGATGGGAGTCGGGAATGGCTAGCTGACTGAATAGAAAGGAAGCAGCAGCCCAAATAGGAATGAGGGAGAATAGCGGAATTGAAATGGACAATGCAATAGTTGCAAGGTCCGGAGTAAGTCCGGAAAGTCCGAACTCGGAGGTTAAACTCCGGAATATTGGCAAACGTAATTAAATGGAATGAGCTAACCAATACAATGGGTATAAGCGGAGGTGGGGTCAAAGTCCGAGGTCGGAGCTAAGACCGGAGGTTCTGGAGATGGAGATGCAAACAGGATTCCGGAGCAGAGGTCTGGAGTCGGGAGCATAGGTGTTGCATACTCATCTGGAAGGTGTCGAGGTTGGGGTCGGACCCGGAATGTTCCGGAGTCGGACTGTAGGTGGTGTTGGAGCCAGAGGTGGGATAACCTCTTGGGAGTCGGCAAGGAGAAGGTGACAGAAGGGAAGTAGGGCTCTGGAAGTCAGGTTCGGAGTTCCGGGAGCCCGGAGCAGAGGTTGGGATTGTATGGATATGACAGGTTGGGTGGTATCAAACTGTCATATCCATCCTCTGCCACCACCTTCCATCACCTCCAGCCATCCCTGACTATCTCTGCTCCGCTCACACCAACCTCAGAGCCCCCAAATTCCATCTTCTCCTCCAAGTCCCCCAATGGTCACCACCCCCCCCCCCCATTTCCATATATTACTTACACCTCCCTAAGTACAGAATCCTGAAGGCCTCCGGACAGCTCTGATGTCTGCAAGAGCACTCCCACCTCTGTAGGGCCATTTAGTCGCCTGCCCTGCAAGTCCACCTTTGGACCTCCCTCCCCATTCTCCTTTTGGGTTGTTGTCTGTTAACCCTGTAACCTGAGTCACTGGTAATATTCAGTTGACTAACCCTTGACCCTGTGATGTCAGCTCCACCCCTGGGTAGAGTTGCTGAGGCCGAAGCCTTCTGAACATTGAGTCCCAATGTCCCCTTGAATCACACTCTCTGACACAGACCAGCAAGCACAGCACCCATGACCTTTATGGATTGGGAATCAGTGGAAAGGGCCTGGTCTGTCAAGATCCACCCTATGTGAGAGTTGACTCGCACCATGTTGGGCTGGGAATTAGACCACCAGTGCAAGCCAAGGGTACCAACATCAGCAAGTGCCAATAGAACTCCCTGCACCTAGGCCTTGTATCAATGTAGCCACAGTGTCACGGCCATGCATTCCGGCCTGTTAGTCACCCATCCCAATGCCGCCCAAGCCCGTCCCACTGTGTGAGCATGAGCATGAGCCCTGACCCTCATCCCTATTCTCCTTGAGGACCCCCTGCTTGCCCCCCTGCTTGCCCCTAGGCTCCCCTGCACTTGGCTGACTCCCCTCCAGCCACACCAGCCTTCCCACCCTGAGTCTGCCTCCGGCACCGTGCCCAGCACAACTCCTTCTACCCCACCTGCCTGGCCCTCACCAGGCCACTATCATTCCTGTGCCCAACTCCAAGTCCGGTGCCGCTACAATACCATTGCCACTATCATGGCCCTACACCCTTTCTTGTTCATCTTTATTGTTTGTTTTGACCCATGGTCATTGCTGGCCGCTATGTGGCCAACTCCATTCCCTATTCATATTTGCTTCCGGACCCTTCGGCCTTCGGCCCGGGTCCGCTTCCATTCATTTTCTCTCTATATATATCCTGTATGATACTTTATTTCTAATATCGACTTGATCACAACTCCCTAAGTTCTGACCCCAACAAGGCAACCCTAGGGAGTGTGAAATGAGGGCTAGGAGACAGCTAGGGGCACAGTGCTCCTTTAGAGTCGCTGAGGCCAAATGCCCTACCCTTGGGCCTTGTTCATGGCATCACAGCTTATAGCGGCCCACAACAGCAACCCACAACAGCAACCCTCGGTGCCAACCACTGACCACCAATCCGAGTCCAACATGATTTGCAACCCCAAGAAGGATGTGAGCTACACAGACCTCATCCCGGGTCTCAAGGGTCAGAAGATGGAGGTGGGTCCCACCAATATTCTGTTGTCGTGGCAGCCCAAGGCCACATGAGGACAAAGGGGAGGCAGAGCTGTGTTGCTGAGTGGCAAACCCTTAGTCGCACAAAGCATCAGAGGCGCTAGTTTCACCATTGTTATCTGCTTTGTTATATAGTTAGATAGACATAAAAGGGTGAGGATTACCTGAGTGCGATGCTCAACCATGTTTGACATTGCACTCTAGGTAAGTCCTCAACCTTACAGATTGTACATAGTTTACATCTTGCCTAACATAACCACGTTTGACATCGCACTCTAGACATCGCACTCTAGTCTCTCTCCTGCTGATTAACAGTTTATCAGCCCAGTACAACAATCACCGCACTTCTGTTCTGGTTGTAACACCGAAGAACCATGACTACTGCCCTGCTCAAAGATTCTGCCATTGACAAGGCCGTTCTTACCATCCCCAAACTAAAAGGACGAGATGACTGGATCCTGTGGTCTGGGAACCTCGAAATAGCCATGGACCACACCTGGGACTTCATCAAAGGCAGCAACACCACAGCTCCTGATGCGTCCAAAGTAACTGAACACCAAGATTGGGTAATTGGGGATCAAAATGCTTGTTGAAGGATCTGGCTCTCACTTAATGAATCAATCCAACGCAATGCCTTTCCACAAGGACCCAAATGACCCCATCTGGCTCTCCTGGCAGACTTGCTGGAAGTGTGGACAGACAGGCCACATTCATTCTAAATGTACCGCAATGCAAGAAGAAAAGGATGCATACCGGGAAAAGAAAGCCGCAGAACAGAATGGCAGTGCCAACGTTACTACCATCAGTACTGTCAGTACCACACCAGCAGGCATCGAGATGGCCATGTGCACCACTGCATTGGGGAATGGACCTCCCACTGCCAGACCTAAGAACAGTGTTAGCTCCATGTGTGCTGAATACATCACTGACACTGCCCTGGTAGTGGACAAACCCACGGATACCATAAAGTGTGGATTGTGGATTCTGGCTGCAGCAACCATTTCTGCCCAAACAGGATGGAATTTCTTGATTACACACCTTCCAGTACCCCGCAACACATCCGGCTTGGCAATGCCAGTACAATCCCCTCACTTGGACAAGGAACAGTCTTGATCCCCTGCACCGCAAATGGAAAGATTGTCCATCACAAAGTCTTGGAAGTACAGTACGTGCCTGAGCTGGCTTATGGTCTTCTCTCCTGCCGGGTCTTGATCTGCCATGGAATACGAGTAACCTTTGATGAGGGAACCAACACCTGCAAGATCTCGAAATCCGGAACCTTAATCGCTGAGTCGCTAACAGAGTTGGGGCCATTGTTCTACCTGAACCAACCACAGTTGTCATCTCCCAAGGCCCCTCAGCTAGATAATGGACCAGCTGCAATGACCACTGCACCTTCTTTTGACCTCTTGCACAAGCGACTGGCCCACCCGGGGAAGGAATCACTTCACACCATGATCAAGGAAGGGGCTGTGCTCGGTGTTGATGGAACCCGGAATGAGTCTGAAGACTTTGATTGCGAAGCCTGCATCAGGGGGAAAATGGTGAGGGGTTCTTTCATGAAGGGCCATGACATTGCAACCACATGCTTTGGCCAAGTACACTCGGATATCTGTGGCCCAATGGAAGTCCTATCGCTTGGGAAGAAACAGTATTTTTGCATGCTGGTTGATGACAGGACGAACTTTACCTGGTTTCATCCCTGTGTGCTAAAGTCAGACTTCACCCCTTGGTTTGCCAAGATGGACACCTTCTTTGTGAACCAGTTTGGGATGCATGTCAAAATACTGAGGACCGACCAGGGGGGAGAATATGTAAACAGAGCTCTGGAGAAGTATTGTGCAGAGAAAGGAATCAGTGGGGAGTTTATGGTCCCTCATATCCCTGAACAGAATGGTGTCGCGGAATGGACAAACAGGAGGATTCTGGACAAAGGGCACACCCTGATGAAGGATGCACATGCACCTGATTTTCTCTGGGCAGATGCCCCTGCAACTTGTTACGGATACGGAGTCTCCAATGACCATATCCATTGCATAGTCAAAGACTTCTCCTCTCTATCGCTCCCCCCTTCTTTCTCCCTTTTGTCCTCTATCCCGATACCCTACCCTCCTTACTCATTCTACCCCTTTCCCCCCCCTCATGCAAAGCTTTCCCCATTGGGGTTTTGGTGCTGGCCGAGGTTACTTGTGTTTTGCGGGATTTCCCGCGACCTTACCATTTGTAGATAGTCACCCGTCTTGTATGGAAACCACCGAAGGCGGTTCCCGCTAACTAACAACTACTCTCTACAACTGTCTTGTGTGTCGTCTTCTGTACAACCCATCCTGTGACTCAACTGAACTGTGTGACTGTACAACTCACAACATGTCTTATAAGTCTGGTTATGTCGAGTCCTCTAACAGTCCTCGCCGTAAGAACTCGAGGTCGCGAGTCGAAGACTCTCGACCTGTGTATCATCCTATGGAATCTGTACCCTATGGGACCTCATCTCTCCGCTCTCCCCCCCGTGCTCGACAGACAACATCACATCACAATCTTGGTGATCGTGAATACTCTGAGGTCCACTTTCCCGTGATGCCAGCACATTCACTATGCGAACGCCAAGTAGCCGCCCGTCCACCATCTGTTCCCTCCTTCGTCAGTCATCATATTCCCCCACCAACGGTACATTCCCTTTGGGAACACCAAGTCACCGAAGGCCCCGTTAGTCAATCCTTATTGCACACTCATGATATCAACCCGCTACCGGTATGTTTACGCTGCAAACGCCAAGTACCCGATGGCAGTTATACGAAGTTCTCACCCACCTCACAAGTCGCGACCTCGCACACGGTACGCTCCATTGAGGAGCGCCAAGTACCCGTGGCTGACCCATCCGTTATGACGTCTCTGACTACCTACCATCAATTCCTTAATAGCTCACTACATCACCAATCACGATCGATGGGAATTCGATTGTCCACACCCTTGCAAGACTGGGACCACTCATCGATTACATATCCCATTATGGTACAGACTAGATGCGACGTTCGTCATCCCGCTATAAGAACGGATCGAGGATTGGGGATTTCCCCCCATCCCTGTAACACAACTGCTACCTATGCAATCAACCACACGGTGGATAGTTGCCCTGATAGAATCACCCCTTTTGAACGACTCTATGGAAAGAAGCCCAATGTCTCTCACATGAGGGTTTGGTATGCCGATGTTTTCATCCATAGACCAAAAGATCTAGGGGCACTAAAGCTGGGGGAGTGCGGAAAGTTGGTGAAGTTTTTGGGCTACCCTGAAGGCTGTAGTGGGTACAGGACATATGACCCGATCACTCACAAAGTTGAGGTTGTATGTGCACCAATTTCCCGGGAGGAAGCAAAGGCAGCAGCACATGTATTCTTCGAGTCGGCACAGAGTGACTTGGACAGCGATGCAGAGGTGAGTCCTGAGAGTTGTTCGACACCGGCAACCACCAAGGACTCTCCTAAAAGTCACGATGGTCCAGTTGACACAGCACCTGATGCATCACATGTTCCGCCTGTCCCTCCTACTCACGATTGACCAGCCAGGGTGCGTCGTCCACCAAATCGTTTTGATCCATCTGAATACAGACCACATGGCTGACGAAAGGAACTGATTGCCAATGTCTATGAGGATCTCTGGAATGACGTGCCTGTGGCAGCAACTGTCGAGCTTGAAGATGTCCTGGACATAGCCCTAGATGAGGTCCATCTGACCAGCACAGTACTAGCTAACGATACAGATCTCCCAGATGCCCCATCTTTGCACGAAGCACTTGCTGGGCCTGAATGTGATCAGTGGCACAAGGCCATTCTGGAGGAACTGGTGGCGATTAAAGAAGCCAGGACATGGAAGCTCATTGAACCAATGATATCCGAAACATTGTTGGGTGCTGTTTTGTCCTGCAGAAGAAGCGGGGCGCCAATGGGGAAGTCACTCACTTCAAGGCGCGGCTGGTTGCCCAAGGGTTTAGCCAACGTGAAGGTATTGACTATTCTGAGACTCTCACCCTGGTTGTCAAATCCGCATCGTTACGAGTTTTTCTTGCCATTTGTGCTCGCCATGGGTGGAGAGTCCACCAGATGGACATCAAGTCTGCATACCTGAATGGCACCCTATCTGAAGATATCTACATGCGGCAACCTAAGGGATATGAGGAAAAGGGGGAGGAACACAAGCTGGCCAAGTTGAAGAAGGGTCTTTACAGTCTAAAACAAGCAGGAAGGGAGTGATATGCCACACTACATGATTTTCTCATCCAACTGGGTTTCCAATGGACACATGCTGACTACTCTGTCTTCGTCTTCAAACGAGGTCGATCAATCATCATTATCCCAGTATATGTCGATGACAAGCTCCTAGCCGGAAATGACGAAAAACTCCTGACATCCATCCAAGACTCAATAAGCTTGTGTTTCAAAGTATCTAGTTGTGGTGAGGCCTTATGGATACTTGGAATATGAGTCCACAAGGACATCGCAGCAGGGACACTGTCAATTGACCAGTCCCAGTACATCAAGGACATCTTAGCGCATTTTAAAATGACCGACTGTCACATTGCCCTTACACCACTACCCACAAGAGCTCAGTACAAACCCGCCTCTATGGAAGACCACTCTAGGGTTTTCTCATACCCTTACCTCGAAGCGATTGGCTCACTAATGTATGCCACTCTGGGAACTCGACCAGATATCTGTGCTGCTGTTTGGGCACTCTCTCCTTTCACAGCAACATTCAGATGTGAACATATCGAGGGGATCAAACATATATTCAGGTATCTTGCAGGCACTATGAACCGGGGGATAGTATACACAGTGGGGGGAGGGGAACTCGTGGGGTACATGGATGTGGACTGGGCAAATGATGCAATGAACTGGAAGTTGATCTCAGGAAATGTCTTCTTGTTGTCTGGGGGAGCAATCTCCTGGATGTCGAAGCAGCAGACTAACATAGCTGACTCATCAACATATGCAGAGTACATCGCAGCAGCGGAAGCAGCAAAGGAACTGGTGTGGCTGCGACGACTTCTCGAGGAACTACATGAAGGCATCGCTGGGCCAACAATCTTACACATTGACAATCATGCTGCAGATCTACTCACTCGAAATCCCGTCAACCATGCTGCCATGAAGCATGTCAATGTACAATACCATTTCATCAGGGAATGTATTGCAGATGGGACAGTCAGCCTCAAGCTCATAGGGACCAATGATATGATGGCCGATGTTCTCACCAAGTCCCTTGCGAAGGTGAAGCATGAACGCTTCTGCCTGATGATGGGGATGGAGTACGCGGCCTAGAGAAGGTGTGGACATCAGGCTGTGGGGGAGTGTTGTCGTGGCAGCCCGACACCACACAAGGACAAAGGGGGGTGGAGCTGCAGGCAAAGCGTTGCCGAGTGGCAAACCCTTAGTTGCACAAAGCATCAGAGGCGCTAGTTTCACCATTGTTATCTGCTTTGTTATATAGTTAGATAGACATAAAAGGGCGAGGATTACCTGAGTGCGATGCTCAACCACATTTGACATCGCGCTCTAGACATCGCGCTCTAGTCTCTCTCCCGCTGATTAACATATTCAGCACAAAGACAATGAGCACAGACCCGGGCCCAGCACTGGACCAGCACATCAAGTGGCCAGAGAACCTCAGCTCCATAGGACGAAAATGAATTTAGAAATCATTACCACATTCAATATGATGAGCAATGAAGGTGTTGGCTGTCATAAAGACTATGCCAATAAAGAAATGAGGGTCTTATGATTCCTCCATTTGTTGTGCCCTTGAATCAATGACCTCCCCCTCAGCGTCCTTCTTGGTCGCATTATACGACCCACTCCTTATTATCAATGCCCTTAGTTAGGCAGCTCCCCCTCAGGTGTTGGAGGAAGGGGCATGTTTGATGGTGGTTCCGATTGGGGCGAAGCGTGGGTCACAGTGTGATTATTGGAAAGTAATTGGATTGCACATGCCAAAATAATCATAAAATGGGCAAATGGGAGATGAATGGTAGTTTCTCATGAGTTTTCGCTTGAATATGTCGCCGCTCTAACCGGTCCTTATCCTCCAAAGGGAATCTTGGTTCCCCCCTCCCCCATACTGGCCATCAAAAGGCCTGATGATTTATTGAGGTGGACTTAGGCCGGAGCCAATTGTTAGTGACAGCGGGGACAGAAACGGGAGGTGGAAGTGGAAATGTTGCGCATTTCTATAAAGCATGGTCCGGAGCCAAGCTGAATCTGGCCCTGTCGAATTTGCATCATGCCCCCAGCCCAAGGGGTGTGGAGTCGACAGTAAAATTGCTTGAGGCGATGTTAAGAGAGTATATTGCATGCATAAAAGCCGCAAGAATCGCGCGCGCGTGTCCAAATCAGTCCTCCCTCATTCATGTGGAATATAGAATAAAGATCCAAAGGATCAGCCCAAGAGATCATTGAGTGGTTTCGTGAAAGTGGAAATGAAATGGGACAATGGGATATGAATGGTAGTTTGCATGATCTGCCGCTTGAGAATATCACCGGTGTAATAGATCTTCATCCTCAAAAGGAGGTGTTAGCTCCCCCTATCGGCCATAGATTGGTCCGGTGTTTCTGCATAATTGTCGAAGTGATCTGAGCCGAAGTGGATTGGAGTTGAAGTGGGGATGGAAACAGGAGTTGGATGTGGAACAAAGTGTCGCACACGCGCGCGCATGTTCAAGTTGAATCCAAATAGTCCTCCTCTCATTCATGTAGGACCCAAAGAAAAGATCCAGTAGATCAGCCCAAGAGATCTCCAAGTCCCTCCTGAGAGCATTCTATGCTTCAGAGGGTTACGCAGCGCAAAGACCGTGGGAATTTATGACGTGGCACAACGGAAAGTAGAGAAGGAGTGGTAGTCTGTGCCACATTCCCAGTGTGAGAGCTTCATCCAAGGGGCTTGCAATCAGCCTCAAATAGGGCTTTCCAAGATTGTATCTCAGCCTCGGGTTTTCCAAAGATGCGTGCCTTTTCAAGGTCATAAGCCGCTTGTACCGGGCCAGGGTGCCACGAGAGTCATGTGGACTTATACTTGAACCAACCCAGGTGAGCCGCTCTGGGCTCATAACCTAAAGTTGCACCACTCAGTGCGGCGGCTCGGTTGGGATGGCAGTAGACTCTGAAGATATAATTGTCGGTGTAAATACATACATGTAAATACACATCGACATGGAATAGAGACAAGTATGTCCTCCAACACAGCCTCCATTTACTCTGGCCATTGCTGGGTGGATAGCACGACATACATTACTGACCACGGTAATGCAGATCCAATTTGCAGACAAGTATTGTATAAAGTACATGCATTCTGCAGAATGACAATTATCCATGGGATATCTATCGATCCATAATTAGTCCAAAGTTCCCACTTGACACACCAGTGATGGGCATGACAACCTAGCATTCCACTTGTACACGGCACCATAAATGGTGCATGGTTGGACAGGACCCTGGATCTTACTGCATGTTCCATTTGCTCCTAATTCCTCAGGGAGAAGTATCCATGTTGTATGAATAATCTGAACAACACTGTCGCAAAGATTGAACCGCATCTGTTCCCAAATTGAAAGTAGCCATTAACTATATTTGCAGCAGTTGTGCAATCATCTGTTGAAAAATCAATCCTCATCAAGAGTAAAACTTTTATTTTCCATTTTGGCTCACTGGTGGATGAATTGACTGCAGCCCCTTGTGAAGTTGTAAGAGAAACTGTGCCAACAGTGAAATCAGCTGTGGCAATGGGGAGAAAAGCGATTGGGGTGAAGAGATTCCAGAATCGCATTGTGTCTGCTGTTGCAGGCAGGCAGCATGCATGGCTTGGGTAAGTATGTGTGGCTTGGTCAGTGTTTTGGGAGGAAGTGCTGACCTCAGTCTTGGGTGTATACAGCAAGGAGGAAGGAAGAGCACACTCTCAGGAGGCTATATAGTGATTCCAACATCACATAATAATATTCCTGTAAAATTGCAACATTATTGTGATCACAGCTGACTGTGTGTTTTTTCAGGGACTAAACATTAATCTGCAACCCAACTGCAATTGTTTCACTTGATGGGTTGCTGATTGTCTGGTTGACTGAATTTTGTGAAAGGGGTCCAAATTGTAAATTGATGGGGTGTGAACCATTTCAAATATTAATGAATAGATATTTGGAATTTTTAGAAGCACCATATGGCTGATCTGTGTTCCCTGTTGATGAAATATGATGACTGCAGTGCTGATGGATGCAGCTCTCTGGCACATGTCAGGTTGCTTGGCTCTGCACTCATCATTGCTCACTGGGAGAAAAGAATCCATAAAAATCCCATTGATTTTGTCCAAATTCACCATGTTAGAAAACTCCCACTGTCTTACATGATTGTGACCAGGTACATGAACAATATTTTTATCTAATAATTACCCATGATATATTGAGCTAGAGCACAGCAAAACTTAATGAGATGGTGTCAGGGACAGCTCTGAAAGCGGTGAAGTCCTGGCATGAGGGACCCAATGGGACAGGTGTTGGTTGTGCATAGTGGCGGTCCCATCATGGGGTGAGCATCCCTGACCACTTAGTCTGAAGTGGGAAGTTGAGAAGAAGGCTGCTTCTTCTGTTCCCACCCCAGGTGCTATTATATACATGCAGTTATGGTCATGTGGGGGGAGCCACATCATCTCCGCACACAGCCAGACCTCTCTGGGTGTCTCCATGGGAGATCCCGGAGGTGTGCCTCTCTGTAGGTGGGAATGCGCGTGGCAGGTGTGGTGATCGGGGGAGCGGCATTAGGTGTGTAATGATACATAGAGAAAAGGGAAGTCGACTGTGGAATAGAAATAGAGAGAAAGAAGAAAAGGGAGAGGAGGAACGAGGAGTGATAGTGGGGGGGAGTGGAGTAGGGCAGGGTGTGCCCTGACAGATGGCATCAAAAGTGAGAGGGTATGTAGTGGTAGTGGTAGTGGTGTCAGGAACCTTTTAACCATATGTTACATGTCTCACTGTTGACTATGTTCCACATGTAGTGATATCTCATTTCTGTCAGGGCCTGGCTTCGGACTCGGAGGCACCCTGATGATAGTGCCCTATTTGGCACAATCCCTAACACTGCAGGCACTAAGTTGAGGAGAAGGGTAACCTTCTCAACTCCCTGCACTGGCCCTATATAAAAGAATGGTTACATGGGTGGAACTTGTCATATCCATACATACCCAATCCCGATTCAACTTCTGGACCCTCCACTTCACCACCTCCAGAGTCCTACCCTACCCCTGTCCACTCCAATATCTACCTTTGGACCTGACATCACCTCTTCTCACTCCTCTCCTCACTCCTCTCCTTTCATCCCTCTTCTGCCAACCTCCACCAAGTTACAACCTTCTGCCACTGTCCCATACCCCATACTCGGACACCACTTGTGCCTTTGCTCCAAGATTCCATCATGGTCCCAACCTTGGACTTTGACCCCACCTCGGCTTAAGTCCATTGCATTGGTGATGTTATGGAAATGGGAATTTCCCATTTTAGACTCTTATGGGTTCTGTATCACATGATTTTGTTGGAGGAGCAAGTCATAACAGGTGTTGTGCACTTTCCATACTTGTCTCTGTTCTGTGTCAATGTGTATTTACATGTATTTACACCAACAATTATATCTTTAGAGTCAACTGCCATCCCAACTGAGCCGCTGCACTGAGTGGTGCAACTTTAGATTTGTATAGTAATAGAGTTGATCCAACCATAAAAACCCCTGCCACACTATCATG
The DNA here is from genome assembly GCF_015039405.1 of Cantharellus anzutake. Classification (NCBI taxonomy): domain Eukaryota; kingdom Fungi; phylum Basidiomycota; class Agaricomycetes; order Cantharellales; family Hydnaceae; genus Cantharellus; species Cantharellus anzutake. The sequence goes on from NW_024067242.1 coordinate 16,704, forward strand.
TCTAAACATCTGTGAAACCACCTGTAAAACCTAATGAACCACCTCACCTCCACTTTCCACTTTCCTGTGCCAAGAATGGACGAAAATGGGTGCCTCCGGCCCCATTTTTGTAACAGGTGACCTCATTCCACATAAACACCATTGCCAATATTCCTTGGACTTCCAACTCTGCCTCTGCAACCTCCATAAGCTCCACTCCCTCCAAGCTTCACAGACTGCCCTCAGCACCTTCACTGCTTGTAGTATACATTTCACACTTCTGTCAGGGCACACCACACCACACTGCACCACACCCCTCTCCGCTCTCTCTCTCTCCCTCTTTCTCCTTCCTCCTTTCCTTCTTTCTCTCCTTTCTCTTCTTCCTTTCTATCCTTATATGGACGACTTCTCTCTTCTCCACATCTGTAGCACGGATGCATCCAACACTGAGCACCCTGTATGGGTACTGCAATGCTGGATGCACTGTGCATCCCTACTTGTGTTTCTCCTCTCTCACACCTGGGATCGACCATGGAGTTGCCTGTGACAACCCAGCTCCATCCAAGGTTGATGTGGCACCTCCATGTGACCTGTTTTCACATGTATATAAACTTAGCCGAAGCAGGACTGAAGAAGCAGCCTTCTTCTCATTCCTGCTTCAGGCAAGTGTTTCAACCTAGTTTAGCCTTTCATCTTAATAACAATACATTCCCACTTCAGCCTAAGAAGCCACACAGGGACACCAGCCCAAGTGAGGGCTCACTATGCAGTCTCACCACCCTGCTGCCATCCGGGCTGTTAGTGCCAAGTGTTACACCGTTACCCCCGCCTCTTCAGAGCCATCCCTGACAACTTCTCCCTCATCCCTATTTGGACTACTGCTTCTTTACATTCAGCCAGTTAGTCATCAACCCCACTTCACCTCATCCTCCTGCCCCTCTGGGCTTTGCCCTCCTTACCTCCTTTCAGATGTACCATAGAGTCTAACCCATGACCCTCAGTACCACTCCATTTCTGTAACTCCCTTTGTTCTGTTTCAGACCACCCTTGTTTCCTTGTGCTTTTGTCTCCCCATTATATGTAGGTGCTTGTACATACTTGGGTCTAAAATCGACTAGAAATGCCCCCTAGAGACTTCCTCCTCACTATGTCTGAAATTAAGGACCAAACGGACAAACAGCAATGGCACAGTGCTCCCCTTGAGTCGCTGAGGCCAAGGTCCCTCCTTGCTAAGTCTCCAGTTCCACTCTGGAATCGTCCACCCTTGCCCCATTCTAACAGAACTACACAGTTTGTAGTGTGACCATGGGTAGAAACTGAGTGTGTTCCCATGACTCAGAAAGGTGTCACATGGGTTAAGGCGAGTTACTTGCCTTGACCCACATTGTCATATCTGTGCATACCCGATCCCGACCCAACTTCCAGACCTCCACCCTCTTCACCTCCGGAGTCATAACCTACCGCTGCCGTTCTGATACTCACCTTCGGTCCTGGCAACACACCTCCTCCTTACCTCTCACCACCCTCCTACTACTCCGCTCCCCCTTCACAACACCTCCACCCTCCCGTTATCCTCCTACACTTCCCCCGTCCGCTCCGATACTCACCTTTGGACCTGACTACTCTCCTTTCCGCCACTCCTTCTCCCCTTACCTGTCCCCTCTCTCCTCCCTCCGTTACTCCTCTGCCACCCTTCCGCCAAGTTACGACCTTCCACCGCTGTTCCGTACTTCGCACTCGGACACCGCTCGTACCTTACTCCGAGCCTCTGTCATAGTCCCTACCTCGGACTTTGACTCCACCTCGGCCTTAGTCCATTGCATTGGTGACCTCATACTACGTAAACACCATTGCCAATATTCCTCGGACTTCCAACCCCGCCTCCGTAAGCTCCGCAACCCCCGAGCTTCGTGGACCGCCTTCGGCACTCTCACCGCCTGTAATGTATTTCTCGCGTTTTCCCTTCATCCCTATTTGGACTACTGCTTCTTTCTATTCTAGCCAGTTAGTCATCATCCCCACTTCCCCTCATCCTCCTGCCCCTCTGGGCCTCGCCCTCCCTACCTCCTTTCGGACGTATCACAGGTCTTGCCCTATGACCTTCGGTACCGCTCTGCTCCCTCTACCCTTTGTTCCCGTTCGGACGTCTTCATTCCGATTCGGTCACCCTTTGTTCTCTTTGTGCTTTTGCCCCTTCCATTATATATATCAGCGCTTGTACATACTCGTCTTGGTTTCAGTCCGAAATCGACCTGAAATGCCCCCTAGAGACTTCCTGCTCACCTACTGTGAAATTAAGGACCAAATGGACAAACAGCAATGGCACAGCGCTCCGCTTGAGTCGCTGAGGCCAAGGTCCCTCCACGCTAAGTCTCCGATTCCACTCCGGAGTCGTCCGTTCCTGCTCGGTTCTAACACACATGAGCTTTCCCATGGGTTTGCATGTGGCAAGGAAAAGGTGAAGGGGACTGCAAACAGCAAGTGGAAAAATAAGGAAAAATAGGAGAATGGGGAAAGGGGGGTCAGGGGACTGTGTTGGGGATGCCAGGTCAGGGTACTGTACCCTGACAATTTCTTTATCACTTTTGTCTGATATCCTGTCATTACCCAAGTTCCCCCACCATTGGGGTGTCCCTGCTGAGTGCTCTATACTGACAGGTTATGAGCCCAGAACCTAGCCATATCATGGCCTACAGATGTTATGTAGGACCCAAAACACAATCCCCCAACCCCCCAAAGCCTGTTGCACTTCCCCCATCATCTCTGTATTTTTTGATATTTTTCCAGACCAGGTTACAGCCACTCAGTTTCCATGTCAGGCCACTTTTCAGAATTTTCACCATATCTCCCCCAGTTCTTCTCGGATCCAGACGCATTTGGTATCTCTGGAAAGCTACCATCAAGACGAGTCGAACGAGTCCAAGATCGGGAGATTTGGTGCAGCCGTTGTGGAGATTGTCGGATTCTGTCCAATGTGTGGCCACACCCATTTATTTTTCATGTTTTCTTTGTTCTATGTTGTTCTGTCTGTGTCAGAGACTGAAATATTGTCAGAGTCAGGAATACTGTTGGAGTTGGAAGCACTGTCAGAAGACAGACTGAAGACGGATTGGGTTTCTGTCTGAGTTGGGGTCGGAGATTGTGGCAGAGGTCTGTTGGAGTGTGCACATGTGGATATGTGGGCGGAAATGTGTGGCATGTCCGGAAGCGCTGTTCAAGGTTAGCAGAGTGGGATCACAGCCTCAGCGACTCAGGTGGAGCGCTGTGCCCTGAGCTTGACATTTGGGGGAGATCCCATATTTACAGATTGACACTTACAGCAGACTTCAAACAAGACTTGCAAGTGGAGCAGACCTATAGGAGGAGTGCGGACTCTGCGAGCATGGACTCAGAAGGGGGGAAGCCCCCTTTGCAGAAGGAGGGACTCAGACCAGAACAGGGGGGGGTACTCTAGTTGATTTCAGACTGAGGTCCCTGAAAGTATTTACAGGATATAAATAGGCAGGAGGGAAACACAGAAGGGCTGGTCAGTCCGGTGCGGTCCAGTGCAGAAATAAGCAGGGATTGTCAAACTGAATGAAGGACAAGAGCCCAGGAAATGGGAGGCAATGAACTAAAACAAAAGCGGATCAAGTGCCAATATTGGCAAGTTAAGCAAATGAATGGATGAGCAATATAGGCACTCGGCAAAGAACGAATGGTATGCTGCCGAGTGACAAAAATGGCCAGAGGGGAAAAGCAGAGGTCAGCGAATGGCACCGATACAAGTCCACAAATAAGCGGGGTCGGTGCAGTGCCGACACAAGTCTGCGAACAGAGGTTGATCTGTCAGCACTGTCACACAAGGACAGCATGAAGGCCAACAGAGGTACAGAGGGGAGTGGGAGTGTTGGCCTGACCAGAGGTGTCAAGGGCAACCAGAAGTGGCCAGAGGGTGCAGAGATGGGCAGAGGGCATGGAAGTGGGCAGAGGGTGCAGAATGCATGGAAGCGGGGCATGGCTGTGACCACATAGTGGGAAGCAATGAGTGTGGTCCAGATGGAGACAAGGCAGGCATAGGAACTGGAGGTAAGGTCAGAATGCTGGCAGGGTCTAGGTTCTGATTGTTGGCCAAGTCTCACATGATAAGGCAGGGGCACAGACATTGGGTTGGGGGCTGGTTAGGATGGGTTTCGGGTCAGTGGATTCGCCTATCGGCATTGGTTCGCCGCTGACAGAGTCCCAGGATTTGTCGGTCGTGACAGTCTGTTTCTATCCATCCCTAACACCATTGGATTGCTTGGACATTAGCTCAGTTTAGCCTTGGTTTATATACAGCATGTATCTGGTACGATAAAGAGATCTTTTCCTCCTTCCTGCTTTAGTGCCAGTCTGTAAGGAATGGATGGGTCTCAGGGTGGATGTCATATCTGTACATACCCGATCCCAATTTGACTCCCAGACCCTTTCTGCCACCTCCAGAGTCCTACCCTATTCCCGTCTGCTCCAATCCCCACCTTCAGCTCCTCCCGACTCTCCCCCACCTAATCTCCACCAAGGTACAACCTCCTGTTTCTGTCCCACACCCTGAACTCAGAAACCAATCGTACCTCTGCTCCAAGATCCTGTCCTGGTCCCGACCTTGGACTTTGACACCACCCTGGCTTAAGTCCATCACATTGGTGACCTCATTTCACATAAACACCATTGCCAATATTCCTCAGACTTTCAATCCTGCCTGTCATATCCTGGATCTTCCACCTCCCTCTGCCCTAGTCTCAGATGACTCCTATGACCTCCACCAGTCCTCCCAATCTCTCTTTGCTGCCTCTGGTTGATGCCAACAAGCCTAGGACTACCTCCTCCTTAGACTCTCTCCTGCTCTGTCTCCCATCTACATCCGCACCACCTCCAGACCTCCCCTACCACACCTCCACCTGCTCGGACCCCCTAGTTCAAAGGTTATGGATTGACTTGTTGTTGGTAACCCTCAACTTGCCTATCCACCCTCCTTCTTACTCCTGGTCTCCACACCTCTGGCACCTCTGGTCATGTATCCCTGGTACCTCTGTCCCTCTGGTACCTCCCCATTCCTACCTTACCTCCAGTCATGTTGTCCTTTATTGTTTTATCATTTGACATTTTCTACAACCCCAATCTTCAGGACTACAACTTCCGGGCTCCGGACCTTTCTGGACGTCTTCCCCTGTAGTCCCCTGCTCATTCATGGATGGGCCCAGGCCTTACTATTCAGTTGGCTTCTAATCCTCCCACTCCACAGACTTCAGACATAATTCAGGCTTTTCACCTATTCTATATTTGTCTTTTGGTATCCTTCTATTTACTTCCTTTCCCCTTGGTAACCTTTGTTTACCTTCAGATCCAATCATCTTTGCTATATGTATGCATGTACCACTCTAGTAAATAGTTCCCCCAGTGATAATATTAAGTCTTCGAATCCAAAACCTCCCCCAGGATGTCTATCACATTCTACTCATCTGCTACTCCACCCTGAACCAAGAGCTGAGTGACAGGTGCATCTAAAGGTGCCTTGGTATAAACCCCAATGAATTGCATGATGAATGATTGACCCTCGCTAACACCTCCATCATTAAGTAGTGAGAGGGGGCTTCTGGCCCCCTTCTGCTGCCAGCCTCGGTTCCTCCATCGCCAGCTCCCCTGACAAATTGGGGACAACAAGGATGTAACAGGCACAGCGCTCCATTCCAAGTCACTGAAGCCGAGTCCCTTCAACACCCCATCACCCTTGGAGCTCTGCCCCACCTCTGGTCAGTCTCCAACCCACTGTCGGATGACCCAGAACACTGAGCTCCACCAGACACACCCACCTGGGTAGCAATCGGATCTATCCCTGGGTGGGTTTCGTGACACCGCCTCCATAAGCTCTGCTACCTCTGAGCTTCACAGACCTACCCTGGCTCCTTCACTGCTTATTGTATACTTGTCAGGGCTACCCTGCCTGACCCCATGCCACACCCCATGCTGCCTGCCCTACTCCGCTTCCCCCATCATTGCTCCCTGTCTTTCCTTCTTCCCTCTTTCTTCTTTCTTCTTTCTTCTTTCCCTCTATTTCTGTTCTATGGTCGACCTCCCTTTTCTCTATGTACCACTACACCCCAATTGCTGCATCCACCACACGCATCTCTGCCTGCACAGCAGTGTCAGGGCATGCCCTGACATGCCCTGCCTGACCCTCGCTCTGCTGCCCCCCACTCTGCACCACTTCTTCTTTCTTCTTTCTTTCTTTCTTTCCTTCTCTTATATGGACCACCTTTCCTGCTGTTCAATGTATCACCAGCACACATGCCACATCCCCCTCCTGTACCTACCATCCCTCACTGCCACACTCACCTCACGCCTACAGCGGACCCTCTCAGGATCTCCCATGGAAACACCTGGAGAGCCACAGCTGTATGTGAGGGTGATGTGGCGCACCCCACGTGATCAATCCTGCATGTATATAGTAACAGCTGGAGTGGGAACCAAAGAAGTAGCCTTCTTCTCACATTCCCACTTCAGACCAAGTGGTTGGGGACACTCACCCCATGATGGGACCGCCACTATGCATAGCCGCTTCTTGTCCCATTGAGTCCCCCATGCTGGGACTTCACCGCTTTCGGAGCTGTCCCTGACAAGCGGCCACCTCTGGGATCTCCCACAGAGACACCCAGAGTGGTGTGGCTGCATGTGAGGATGATGTGGCCCCATCCACGTGACCTTAACTGCATGTATATAATAGCACCTGGGGTGGGAACAGAAGAAGCAGCCTTCTTCTCAATTTCCCACTTCAGGTAAGTACTGTAGTCTTCCCACTTTTAATGATAACTCAATTTCCCACTTCAGACTACGTGGTTGGGGATGCTCACCCTGTGATGGGACCACCTGTTACTGTCAGGGCAACCACACCTGACCATACAACCCCAGAACCACCTTCCCTAACCTCCCCCCACTTCCCTCATCCTCCCATCTTTCACAACTACAGCCCGCATGCGAACCCGTGGGAAAAATCACGTGGGTCAAGGCGAGCAACTCGCCTTAACCCATGTGACACCTTTTCCGCATCGCGGGAACATGCTCGGCTTCTACCCATAGTCACGCTACGAACTGTACAGTACATTTCCTTTTATAGCAGCCAAGTGGGGAATAGGGAAACTTACCCTTCTTCTCAACTCAATCCCTGCTTAGGCAAGTTGTAGCTACCTTCCATAATACATGACAACTCAATCCCCGCTTAGTGAGTTTGAGGAGCTTGGGATAGGATCCGGCACCTGGCTGCCTGGGACACCGCGAGTGTCCAGCTTTGAGGTAGGGCCGCCCCCAGACGGAGGCCGGGCCCTGACAGTTACAGGAATGGGTTCCGGGGAACCCAACCTGAGCCATTTGGCTCACTAATGGAGGTGGCTGCATAGCCATCGGAGGGAGAGCGGAATAGGATGAGTGTACGGAAGTACAACCTGTGTGATGGTGTAGGCGGGCACAGCCAGTACCATGCAAACAAGCCAATTATCGCGATTCTACCACCCATGTCAAGTACCCCACTCCCGAAACACATCTACCATTGTTCCATATATCCCTTCCACGTTTTTCATATTTCTTCCGATTTTTTCAAGCCATTCCCAACCACGGACAACCATCAGTTTCCAAATTGGGTAACTGTCACCCACATATTCCGCCGCTTCCTCCATATCTCCATCAATTCTCCACCGATCCGGACGAATTTGCTATCGTTGGAAAGCCCTTGTTAACACGAGTCGAACGATGTTACGAGTGACGCATTTGGTTCAGCGGTTGTTCCGATCGCCATGGTTCTTTATTTCCTTAACAACATCAATATTTCTTTGATATTGCTTTTTTTCTTAAGTGTTCCTTGTGGATCTGTTGCCATCCTAAACCCGTCGGATTATTCGGATTTCCACGCATATTTCTTTCATATTTATAGTTACCCTCTTTCCTGTATTTTACAAAAAAGGACTCCCCCAACAGAGAGAGGTGCTCCCAAACGAACATGAAGTTCTAGCAGACGTTACCAGCGCCCAGAGCGGCGAATACGAAGCCAAAGAGGCTCAAGACATAGTGCAGGGGCAGAGTTCCCCATTAGTTTGATTATCAGTGAGATTTACAAATTTATCTTTTTATCACATAGCACCAGACCATTTCTCCCCCCCCCTTCCTCTTCATCCGAACCTCCCCTGAGCATTCCCAACTCTGTGGCCCCCTCTCTTTCTCGTTAGGGTGGTGGATCCCTTTCCCCCTTACAACGGCCAACGGTAACTTGGCGCTCCTGGGAGCATACCAGTAGCGAGTATGATGTGGGTGTCAGGGCACACACCCTGACTAGCCCGGACCCGCATGTGCGCTCTGCCCCGCATGCTCTGCATGCCGCATGCTCCGGGCCCAGTTCCCACTCTTCATGTGACTTCTGGGTATCCCCGGAAGTTTTCGCCATATTGGGCCACTGTGGGAAAGTGAGAAGTTAACCTTCTTCTCACTTTCTTACCCACAGTAGGTTGTGCCTTAGGATAGGCTGTTCACACACAGGGCTGTGGGCTATAGAGAGAGGGGTCATGGGGACCCAGGGTCCGTCCCCTGACAGTGGGCTCCTTGAGGGAGCCACCTGGCTGTCTGCTAACGGGGACTTGGCACTCCTGGGAGTGTGCCAGTAGCGGGTGTGCTGGGAGTGTTTGGCTAGCGGTGACTTGGCGCTCAATGGAGCGTACCGGTAGTAAGGGATACTGGGACTCCCAAAGGGAGTCACCCAGTTGGTGGCTATCGGTGACTTGGCGCTCATGGGAGCGTACCGGTAGCGCGAGTTGTTGGGGAAAGTGGGCTGGTGGACCAGTGCACGGTAGTGGGTGACCGTGGGAAGCGGGACCCGTGGGTGCGTGGCCAGGCATCCTGGAGCTGCCTGGACCATATCCTTCTCCTGAGGAGGTGGGATAGGCTACAGTTCCTGATAGGGAACTTCTGGTTGGATGGGAGTAACCACTTGACCACCCGGTGGACTGGTGGGAGTGGGCAGTAGGAGGTTGAGCATGGGAATGCTCTCCTCATTGTGGTTTTGTCATGGAGAGGAGGAATAGGGAGGTGGACATGGTTCCAGGGTTACAGGTTGAGTTTACAGTGGTGACACAATGGTGAGGATGTTACAATCGCAGTACAAGGTTTGTGGGTTATGTATTTTATAATGAGAAAACATCTTGGCAATTACCATACATGTCATATGACTTGTATCTATCTAATACAAATGTTATAATGGCCAAAGGAAGTCCTTTGGAAATCAACAAATCCCCCAGCCAGCACCAAAACCCAGTGGGAAAGCTTGGCATGGGGTTTGGCAGAGAATGAAGTGAGAAGAAGTAAGAAATATCTTACCTGTGTGCCTGGTCTATAGGAGTCTAGGCCCATTTCCATAGCAAAGGGCCTCAAGGTCTGGTTGCCTGTCACGGACCATAAGATTCTCCATTTCCATAACACCACCACTATGCATAGCCAATACCTGTCCCATCAAGTCCCTCACGCCAGGACTATGCCACTTTCGGAGCTGTCCCTGACAATACTTTGCATTTCTCCCTCACCCTTATTTGGACTACTGCTTCTTTCTATTTAGCCAGTTAGTCATCCACCCCACTTCCTCTCATCCTCCTGCCCCTCTGGGCCCTCACCCTCCCTACCTCCTTTCAGATGCACCATAGAGTCTAACTGGTGTAGTTCCCAACCCATACTTCCCTTTGTCTCCGTTCAGACACCTTTGTTCCATTTTGGACCCCCCTTTGTTTCTTGTACTCCTCATTTCCCCTTTATATATAGATGATGTACATATGTCAGGGCATGCCGCTCTCCCCCACTCTGCTCCCTCCCTTTGCCTCTCTTTCCTTTTCCTTTCCTCCTTTCTTTCTTTCTTTATACAGACGACCTCTTCTCTTACTTGTGTACCATGGATGCATCCAATGCTGAGTACTCTGCATGGGTACCACACTGCTGGATACACTGTAGGAGGGACAAGCCAGTAGTACCCAAACAGCACCATATAACGGTCTACAGACGTTACCTGGGACCCAGCACACAATCCCCCAGCCCCCCAAATCCCATTGTACTTCTCCCATCATCCCCGTATTTTTTGATATATTTCCAGACCAGGTTATGACCACTTAGTTTCCATATTGGGCTGCTTTCATGGTATTTTCACCATATATCCCCAGTTCTTCTCCGATCCAGACGCATTAGGTATCGTTGGAAAGCTATCGTCAAGACGAGTCGAACAAGTCCAACATCGGGAGATTTGGTGCAGCCGTTGTGGAGATCATCGAATTCTATCGATTGTGTGGCCGCACCCATATATTTTTTATGTTTTCTGTTGTTTTCTTTGTTCTATGTTGTTCTGTCCGTTCTATCCGTCCCTAACACCGTCGGATTGCTCAGACATTAGCTTTGGTTATATACAAACATGTATTTAGTATGATAAGGGATCTTCTCCTTCCTGCTTTGACAGTACCATGTCTGGGAGTGTGTGAACGAGTTCAGTTAGGTCTAGGGTGACGTTGAGAAGGCAGGACACCTTGCTCGGCCCTAGGGAAGGTCCACCAGGAAGTTTAGTTGGTTTTTCACAGAAGTTTGAGTTTTCAGACCTAGTAGGAAGGTCCGCCAGTGAGTCTGTCAACACTGCGGTTTCGCTCCTCCCCCTTTCGTTACCTGTGTGTGTGTGTGTGGGTGGTCTGCTCAGGTTCAGAGGTCTTGTGCCCCTGCAGCCTTTCAGCCATTCTCCCCACTTGCAACGCTGTGCATCCCCACTTGTACTTCTTTCCTCTAACACTCAGGATTGCCTGTGGAGCCACCTGTGATAGCCTGGCTCTGTCTGGGGTGACATGGCACCCCCACGTGACCCATCCCCACCTGTATATAAACCAAGCTGAAGCAGAACCGAAGAAGTAGCCTTCTTCTCATTACTGCTTCAGGCAAGTACCTTAGTCTAGTTTAGTTTAGTTTAGCCTTTCATTCTAATAATGATCATTACTGCTTCAGCCTAAGAAGCCAGATAGGGATGCGAGCCCAAGTGAGGGCCGCCTGCCATACATTCCTGTTACTCCACTGCCGCCTGGGCTGCTACCCCTGCCTCTCCTGCACCATCCCTGACAGCAGAAGAAGGCTTCAACCTAGTCTCCCCCACCTCCTCCAGCATGGTGACTGAGGAGCAGTACCAGGACCTGCTGACCAGGTTCCAGGAACTGCAAGCCATCCTCGAGAGCAGAATCCAAAACCCACCACCTGCACCCGCACCTGTGCCTGCACCCACACCTGCACCCAAACCCAAAGCACCCAAGGTCACTGTAGGCAGGAATCTCTGCTACCATACAAACAAGACCAGAAATCGCGATCCTGACACCCTGAAAAACACCCAGTACCCGATGCACTTCATACACGGTCCCAGATACCCTTTCTACCATTTCCCCATTTTTCCCAATTTTTCTGATGCATTTCCAGCCCTACAGTCAAGATTCCCATGCCTGTCAATCTAGTGGCCACCCAATTCCAGTCATATCTCAAGAACCACTGGATGGATTTGGATGAAATTAGTACCGTTGGAAAGCTACGAGAGAGGAGAGTTCATTCGGGCGGCGGGAAAAAGTTGTTGGATGCTCGATTAGGAGGGATGTTATTTCCATCATTCATTTTATTGTTTCTGATATTGTTTTCATTGCTTTTATTTGTATTTCCTTTCCATCACTTTCTTTGTTATTCTGTGTCGCCATAGAGGCGTATTTCTATTCTTCCCCTTTGCCCTGCAATTTCTCACTTATAGCGCACATTTTCATGTATGGTACAGAGGACTCCCCTGATGAGAAGGGACACCCCCACCAAGTAACAAGTTGTTTGATAAGTTTAGTGACGCCAGAGGGCGACGTACGAGTTTATACAGTATCTCTGACTCCTGACGACTGTCCAAGAAGGACCAGGAGTGAGTACTGATTTAGTGAGATTTTATTGGTTGATTTCTAGCACCCGGACCATGGTGCAGTATCAGCACTGTTGCCACCATCCTTCCTTTCCCTCCCTTCTGACCCGATTCAGACACTACCCCCAGGTCCCTACTCTCTTGCCTGGGCAGCTCTTGTGCCTGGTTACATCGCCCCACCCACCGCCTTTGCTGGTGCAAGCAAGGACCTCAATTGCTTCAAAGTGGAATGTGGGATTTACTTCCATGTCCACATGGCAGAGTTCCCCGACACTCTGTCCCAGATCCTCTTTGTCTTGTCATACATGAAAGGAGGAGCTGTGGGAGCATGGGCAACACAGCGCATGATCACACTGCTGATGGTGGGATCCCCTGTGATCACTATGGACGAATTCATGGCAGAGCTTGATGCCATGTTCCAAGACCCCAACTGTGAAGCCACCACCTGACAAAAGCTCACTGCCTTGCAGCAGGGTAATTATGACTCCTGTCATGACCATGCATCCTGACCTGGATGCTGGCCCTTGTTCTTTCTCCTTTCACCTGACCCATTCAGTCTCTTTACTATATATATACCTGTATATACATTATCGTAACTTCAGTCTGAATATCGACATGGTTTGTCCCCCTAACAAGGCAGCCCCAAGCCATTTTGAAATGTGGGCACTGAGACAGTAGGTGGGCAAAGCGCTCTCTTGGAGTCGCTGAGGCTGAAGCCCAACCCCCTGGGGCCTTGTTCCTTGAGCCGCTGACCCCATACCTAACAACTCCATGGATAGAATCATCCAGGAGTTTGAGATCCATGGCCCCCCCTCATGGCTAGGCGATGTAGGACTGATAGACCACTTTGAGCAAGCAATCAATGCACAGCTCCATGAGAGCATCTATCGCCTGCATCCCATGCCAAGGACTTGGGCAGAATGGAAACGAGAGGCCACCCTCCTCAACAACCAGTGGCAGCACTTCCAGGCAATGCAACCCCGGCTCCCCCTGTTTAAACCACCCCTTCCCCCCATGAGACCACCACCGTCAACCCCCCAGCCCTTTGCACGCCTGCCACCCAGACCCCCACTGCAACCCATGACTGCCCCTGTGACCCCCACAGCCATGGCCCCATGCCCCCCAGCCCCACTCCCTCAGCCAATGGACCTCGACCATTCAAGGGCAGACCAGCGACGAGGGCTATGCCATAACTGCAATGCCCCCAGGCACTTTGCATGAGACTGCCCCTCCCAAAAGTTCACCAAATACACCACATGCACCCAGAGGACCTTCGAGCACTCGCAGAGGGGCTGAGAAGCCAGCTGATGGGGACACCTGAGAGGGATGAAGAGGGAGAGGAAGCAGACCCCCCAGGGGATTTTCGAAAAGGCAACCGGTGAGGGATGTGTCCTGGCCACCTATGAGCAATAGTACCCAGTGTAAATACCAAGATATGTGTGAGTCCGCACTGTTGTCCAAATTCCACTGGGTAATTGCTAAGAAACAGAGGAAAACTGCATCTCAACCAGGAAAGGCACGAGAGCTGCTGGCCCACCACCTGAGGTGGCTGTCTCCCCACCCACCATCTATGTGCTCGTCAAACAGTCCCCCCACTCCCTCAACATGAAAGTAAAGGTGACTGCATTACCGTCCCTCGCTGCAGTCACCATTTCAGCGCTGTTAGACTCTGGCACGACTGGGAACTTCGTAAGCCCAGACTTCATCCAGAAGCACAGGCTCAAGACAACCCTGCTCCCCCAGCCCATCCCAGTGCACAATGTAGATGGAACGCCAAATGAGAATGGGGCCATCACTGAAGAGCTGTAAGCCCTGTTGATGTTTGGCCAACACACAGAATGGGCCTGCTGAAGGAGAGAATGAAGGAAGGTCAGTTGGGAGGTTCAAACAAGACCACCACCAAGCTGTTCCCTGGTTCTTTAGTTAGGGAAGTGTACTAGTAAAATTTGGTGTAATTATAGTACCAATCCGAGTGTTTTGGCTAATTCTATTTTATGGGTTAGTCTAAAAGTTTCTGAGAATTGACTTACAGATAAACAAAGCCCTGCGGAGCTGTTCCTCTATTGTAATTTCTCAATTTGTCTGGGTGTAATTCTGTGTAGGATCGTTTAATTTGGATTTTAACTTGAATCAAATCTTTTACTTGGTGAATTTTCAAAGATTCTACTCAGTTAATGGGTTTAGATCGTGTCTGAAGTGTTCCTTGACCTTGTCTTATTTTTATCTTATTTTTATTGCTTGTTTTAAGAGTAGCAAAATAACTGTTTTGTGTTTACACTTTGAAATCTGGGTGTTAACCAGCTCTCCTGTTGAAATATTTACTTAATATTCCTCTCCCTATTTGCTGCCTTTTACTACAGTGGCAATCTTAACTGTATATCACTTTTTCGCACTGGAGTGATAACCAGAAATGCTTGAGAAAAATAATACTCTATTTTCTTACTTCTCTGAGGGGGGCGAAAAGTCACAGAAAGGGTCTCCCTTTTATACTCCTTGGGTTGCCTTCCTTTTTCACGCTCTACCTTGTATTTACAGGATTTATTTACAGTGTATTTTCCTCAAACTGAATAAAAATGAATTTTTCACACTATAGTTCTACTGTGCTCAGACTGCACCTAGAATCCTTATCGTCCTTCCTTGCCTAAGCTATTTTAATGGTTTAATTAGAACTTGACTGCGCTGCATTTGTCACAGTTTTCTATTTCAAATTCCTCTTATTTACCATTTAGTTTGCTATGACTTGGTCATTCTGAATTCAAACTTTGCTTTACTATGCATATGGCTGTGCTGAGACCTTCAGCTGATTTATTCTATTTTTATCCAGTGACATTTAGTTGAAATGAGACTTGAAATGATAAAATGAGTGAATTGTTCAGGTTTAGAATCGAAAGAAAAAGTTGCTAGTAGTTAAGAATTGATCAAACGAATGTGTTATAGCTCTCTGCTTCATTAGTATATCGTTCCCTAAAATTCCTGCCATGGTCCACCATAGTTTAGTGGATTTCGTGAATTTCATCCATTTCCCCTTATTCCCGCTTGTATTATTGCATCCCAGTCCTTCTTATGTATTGTTTGTTGTTATAATAGGTCGTCCTCGAAGATATCATATTTTTATGTATTTTATTTGGGGCTCAGGACCTCTAGAAGTTGTCTTCCCATGCATATTCAGGTTACTAACTTCATGTCCTTGTATCTCATTCATTTCTGAAGGTTTTTCACGTTCTCAGCTTCATAAATCTTTATTTATTCCCACCTTTCCAATGGTACTAAAGTTGTACTCTAACTCTCGGTATTGGTCAAGTTAGCAAAAGTTTGTGTGCACATTTGGTAATCACGTGTGTTGTTCCCATACTCGTTCGTATGTGGGCACCATTTCTGTTTAATTGTTCGGAATTTATTGTATCCTCAATATGGGCTTCCATGATTTATTTCAGATTTTTCCCTCATGTTCTAAGGTGTTTTTGTACTTTCCGTGCTCTGTTTTGACTGGGGTCTTCCTTATTTGGACAGAAATTGGTCTTCGTGATCTGCTGAAGTGTGGATCTTGGTTCCAACGGCCGGTTCCCTTCACATCGCCACCCTCATGTGTCTTTAAGCATGATGCGGATTTCTAATTCCCATTGTTGGTCTAACTTCACAACGGCTGGACCGTTTGGGCTGAAACTTTGCATAACGATAGTTTCCAATTTATAATATTTTCCATGTAAATTTCGTTATGTGTTTTAAATATGGATCTTGCGTGAACGTCGTCTCTTCCCTGAGCTGTGACTTTGATGTCGCTCATCCCATTAATGAATATCTCATTGATGTGTGGTCCTTTTATTATGAAGATTTGGGTGAATTAAGAGTATATCCCTTCCTTTCTAATGGGCTCTCAAGCTCGTCTCGGTCGTTACTGGTTGTTCTTCATGCTTTCCTTTTGTACGTTGTCCTCATTTTCCGTGAATTTTGGTCATATCTCCGTCATTTATGGGTAGTTTTCTTTGAAATTACTTTCATTGGGTCCGTTTGAGAACCATCTACGTTCCCTATTATAAACACGACTTTGAATTTTGCATTGGTTCCTAAGGAATCCTTGTTCCGTAGTACTTCCAACCTCAGCTATGTGTGCGGGCGTGGGAAAGTAGTTTCCGTGGAGGTTCTCTGGTTGGTTTTATAGTCAAATCTTGCTCGATTGTCCTAGTTCCTTGTTCAATATTCGCTATAAGTTCCCCCGAGCATTCCGTCTTGTTGGTGCTAAGCTTGAAGTATTTTTATTAATTTTCTTTCTTCCAATTTATCGTATGTAGTCGTAATAATTTGTTAAAATTTGTTAAAATTCAGGTTCTTCTATTTTCTGATATCTACTTGATGTATGGGGTTTTTCGTGGTTTATCTGACATATTTCAATAATGAGTTTCCATAGGGTGACCGTTATTTCTCCTACACCGCTTCGCCATGGTGAACCTAGGGCAGCAGTCCCTTATCATTGGGCACTCATGGCTGCTACACCACAACCCAGAGGTCAACTGGGCATGGCAGAAGGTCATCATGTCTCGTTGCCCCTCCTCCTGCCAGTCACCCAAGCAACCACTGAGCAGACCCCTGAAGTGGAGCCTGGGGATGGGATCTATGCTGCGGGACACAACCTGAGGGTGATGACCATGCTGTAGGTGGGATAACCTACTATACTCTACACTGCCAGTATTTTCGCAGTTTACTTTCATTAAGGGTTCCTCACATGCAAAGATCACCTACCAATGCCCATGGTGCATAAAAACATTTTATTTCATTTTATAATGGGTACAATTGTGCATAATGCACTGGTACGGAATTGGTCCAGTCCAAAAACTATGCTTGGCACTGCCAGCTGCTGAGAGACGATCAAGGGCTCAGAAAATAGAGAAAAATCATAAACATGGATTCCCCAAATTTCATCCAGATCGACCCAGCTGTTGTGGAACAATGGTGGTGAGGATTTCCCATCTACCTGTGAGGTTTTGCACAATGTGGAAGGGCACGTGAGGGTGGCGGTGTCGAAAGTCCCATGCAGTGGAGCCGAGATCTGTACTTTGGGAGATTGTGAAACTGGTTTTCAGCCCAAAATGGAAATCACAAGCCATACCAAAGTAAACAAACAACCAAAATGCACTCTGGAGTGCTCAGAAAAATTCAGAAAAATCACAAAGGACGCATATGAAGATCCAATTGACATGGGGACTCTTGCAGACACTTTCCAGGATGTCTAACCCTGTGCATGGGCCAATTTCACGATTCTCATGCCCACCACTCGGTCAAATCTCAACCATTTGGGACAAATTTGGTATCAGGAGAAAGCTACGAACCAGGAAATTGAATGAAGAGGTCGGAAAGGGATGCTACAGGTAGGAAGAGACGGATGAGTGTGGTATGATGGTGGAAATTGGTGGAGGATGGCAATTATCAGTGGATATGGCCTGCTTATCACTCCTGTCTTTCTTTTATTGAACTTCCACGTTGGCCGTTGGACTTATCAGCTGTACTTAATGGTCCACATGGTGTCCGTAACAACAATCTTTCGTTTTATATTTTCTTTCCATTTGTTTTTCCACATTATTGCTGTTCCATGTGTTTAAAAGCTCTGTACACATAGGAATGGAAGAGTGACCTCCCTTTTGACTACAAAAGAGACTGTATGTCAGGGCACACACCCTGACTAGCCCAGACCCGGACCTGCATCCAGACCCGCACCTGGACCCGCATGTGTGCTCCACCCCGCACGCTCCACATGCCGCATGCTCCGGGCCCAGTTCCTATTCCTCATATGACTTCCGGGTATCCCCGGAAGTTTTGCTGATATTGGGGCCACTGTGGGAAGATGAGAAGTTAGCTTCCTTCTCATCTTCTTGCCCACAGTAGGCAAGTGTATATACTTGCCCTTGTTTTATCTCATCTTCTTACCCACAGTAGGTTGTGCCCTGGATAGGGCTGGTTACACCATGGGGCTGTGGACCATAGGGGAGGGTCATGGGGACCCAGGAGTTGTCCCCTGACACTGTAGCGCTGAGAGATCCAAGTAGGAAAGAAATTCTAAGCTTGACTCCTTGAGTATTATAAGGAATCCCTGATGATTGTCCAAGATGGACCAGGGGTACGTAATTCTTAAAGAGTTTTTGTGACTGTTTTTGTTTGTTAGCACCTGGACCGAACCTAGGATGAGCTTAAGACATCCCAGACTCCCTCCCCACGAATTTGCTTGCATTTAGGGGGTTAGATCTATAGCCTGCTTGCAATGCCATCCCAACACCTAGCAGAAGAAGCCCAAGATGTGGAGGTGAAACCGCTGATGCTGGAAGAGCTGGTGCCCGAGCACTACAGAGACTTCCAGGATGTATTCTCAAAGGAAGCCTTCAATGTGCTGCCCCCCCCCCGAAAGCCCTGGGACCACGCTATTGATCTAACCCCAGACGCCAAGCTCCCTAGGAGCAAAACCTTCCCCCTGTCCCAACCAGAACAGAAAGAGCTAGATGAGTTCCTATGTGAGTGTCATATCCATACATACCCAATCCTGACCCGACTCCCGGACCCTCCGCTGAAGGAGCGGAGCTGGATCACCTTATGTAACCAGTTTCCTACGTCCAATAACGATATTAGAGTTTGTGCTGATTTGCGTACTGACCGTGTTTTGGTTGCCAAATATATGATTGTTCACTGTCTAAACAACAATAAACACCCCCCAACGATCTCACCTGATGTATAGATCGTCTACGGATAAAATTCTATATTGACTTTACTATGATTTCTAGTCAATATTACACCTATATTTACCACTTTTCAGTAGGATGTGATTTTCCTGATAATTTACTGAAGGAAAACTGCTAATAAAATAATTCCGCAATAAATGTTACTCAATACAGGAGTGACCAAACTGCTCTTTCTATCGCTTAGAGTGCGTGCTAGTTATCTAGCAGGTTCAGGATCGCTCACTTTTCTCCTGTGGTGTGATAACCAAGTATTGCTGAGAGATTATTCAATTAAGAAGTCCCTCCACCAAATTCTCACTAATTCTCACTATGACACTTTTGTTCAGCTGTGTCTAACTGACCCTAACTCACGCTTAGAGTGACGTGTTAGTTTTATATTAGCTAACAACTAATATTTGCTTTTATCTTTTGGAGCAAACGAACCAACCACTGGTGAGGAGAATTAAACTTTTATTTCTACCTGAGGTTTGAGAGGGGGCAGAAGCGGTGGCCTTTTATGCTTTTCAGAGGCCTCTCTACTCCCACGCCTCGCACTAGTTACATGTGCTACATTTGTATTATAGATAGTTCTAGAATGATATAGGGGCTTGGGCTGTGTAAGCTTAATAATGGACTTAGGACATGACTCAGCAATAAGTAATTCATTTCTTTGTCTTTTGGGCCGATCTCAGCGGGATCTTGTAGCGCTGAAGCTATGCTCTACACCGCCTTAATTACGAATGGTTATCTTTAGAAATGACTCGGCTATAAAGGAACTTTCTAGACTGTTCTCTAATTGACCCCTTTTTGTGAAGCCACATCATTACTAATGTTCTAGAGCCTTCCCAATTAATTAACTGATCCGCGGACTTCTGAATCACTTCATGCTTATGATCCGAGATCCAGATCATCAATCATTCCTTTGTTCCGATTTATTTGGGCTTAAAATCAAAAAGTTTTGATGAATCATGGGAAAATATACAAGATCCGGTTTTTTAGCATTTTCTCCTCTTCTGATGCGATCAAAAACTGTCCGCCCGCGCCGGGGAATACTCTATCATATGGTATTCGGTCCGCCAGACTCCCGGGCGCCAATATATTTCCCTTGAGTCACATTACCTTTTGTAAGAATTAGCAAATAAATATATATGAATTATAAGGTGTTTCGCCGTTTGAGCGATATCTCCGTCAGTTTTGAAGCTTTTAGAATGAAACAAAACCGTGGATAAAGTTAAGAAACAGTCCTTCCAGATGGTAAAAAGATTACAGTCAAAGGTTTACTGGTTCCCGAGATATTTACATTTCTTTCCCAATGTTCCTTCTTATTCTGCCGTCTATGTGCTATTTTCTTGTTGTAGGGATATATTCTTTGAATATTACACCTATGTCAAGTTCTAGGCATGATTGTAGTAGATTAAATCTCATACTACATGGGTGTAGATATTTTATAATGATCTTCTAATGTCTGTCCAGTCTCATAAAGATCATGAGATCTGTTAAACGTCTGAACTTGTCACCTGTTCGTTGACTATTCTGATAGATCATTGTTTTATTCTTTGAATATTATTTCTCCTACACCGCTTCATCACCTCTGGAGTCCTACCCTATCCCTGTCCACTCCAATACCCACCTTCGGACCGAACAACACTCCTCCTCACATCCCTCTCCTACCCTATCCCTGTCTGCTCCGATATTCACCTTGGGGCCTGACAATCATTCCTCCTCTTACTCCCCTTCCATCCCTCTTCCACCAAATCTCCACCAAAAGTTACCACCTTCCGCCACCATCCAGTACCTTGTACTCAAACACCACCCATACCTTTGCTCTGAGATTCCATCATGATTCTGACCTCGGACTTTTGACTGTCCATTGCATTGATGACCTCATTCTACATAAACACCATTGCCAACATTCCTCAGACTTTCAACCCTGCCTCTGCAACCTCCTAAGCTCTGCAACCTCCAAGCTTCACGGACCACACTCAGCACCTCTGCCACTTGTAATGTATCTTTTGCACTTTCCCCTCATCCCTATTTGGACTACTGCTTCCTTCCATTTTAGCCAGTTAGTCATCATCCCCACTTCACCTCATCCTCCTGCCCCTCCAGGCTTCGCCCTCCCTATCTCCTTTCAGATGTACCACAGGGTCTAACCTATGACCTTCAGTGCCGCTCTGCTTCCATCATCCTCTTTGTCTCTGTTTGGATGCCTTTGTCCTGTTTTGGACCCCCTTTGATTTCCTTGTGCTTTCGTTGTAACGGGTCTATCGCCTAGACTCGAGACAGAGAGAAGGGGGAGGGTGGTAGTGTGCACAGGTGTGGTTCGTGGGGCCGGGTTTTGGTCCGTGGGCGCTACTGAGTCTGCAAAAACCTCAAACAAACACTCACCTACATCTCTCTTGGACGTCAAGGCTGAGTATTATGATGTGAGGGGTCTTAGACGTGAGCAACTAGCTCAGAGGGGGCGTTAGGGTCGTGGATGGCGTCTTTGCCACTTGGATGTAACTTCTGCTTGTCCCTTCACAGGTCTATTCAGTACTAACTTGTTATGTACAAGCTGTTATCTAGTTTATATATGTTTGAAATGGAATGAATGGCATGGGGGAATGTAAACGGGCCGTTAGGCAACCGTAAATGATGAATATCCAATTGGGAACAAAGAAACAATAAAAGAAAAATGAATGAATGGGGAATATGTGATAACGGTCCGAAATGGAAATTGTGAAGGTTAACTCCGTAACACTTCGCCACAGCGCCCGCCTATCCTCCCGTCAGCAACCTCCTCGTCTCCAGCTTTCCAACGAGCCCTTATTCATCCCAATTGGTGCAGTACTTCTTGAGATGTGGCCATTGACAGGTGCTGTCAAGACCATGTGAGACTCTACTCCGTGCTGAACCATCCGGGTATGGGATTGCCATTCTGGGAAATGCTCCAGGGGTTAAGAAGGAAGGTATAGCATCACTATCGGGTAGAAAAACGGCTGGGTTGTATGTGTGGTTATGGAGATCTGGAGAGGGGGTGAAATTGGCAGCGTGGTTGGGCATGGGAATTTTGCTTGGGGTTGTCAGGAATGATGGGGAAAATAAGGAAAAATAAGGAATGAGTTTATGGAGCGTTGGATAGTGATAGAATGAGCATCAGGAGCGTCAGAGGGTATGTGGTGTATGTTGGTGGCCAAATTCCGCAGAATCCGACTTTTTGCGGTGCACGGAGTTGTCCCCACAACATTGTCCCTCCACTATATACAGGCACTTGTACATACTCGTTTTGGACCCTCAGTCTAAAATCGACCAGAAATGCCCCCTAGAGACTTCCTGCTCACTGCTTCTGAAATTAAGGACCAAATGGACAAACAGCAATGGCACAGCACTCCCCGTCGCTGAGGCCAAGGTCCCTCCTTGCTAAGTCTCCGGTTCCACTCTGGAATTGTCCGCTCTTGCCCGGTTCTAACAGTGAGAACCTGTGGAATGGGCACATACACCCATCAAAGTTGCTGATGGGTGCTGCAAGTGGGAACAGACTCCTAGAGGGGAGAGAGGGGGAAGAGGGAAGGGAATGCTCCAGCTCACTCCCTGACACTCAGGGAAGAAGAGGGGGGGGGGGGGTGAAAAGGGGTTGGGAGGTCCACTGTACTAGGTTCGATGTTTTTAGCAAACAAAACCAACCACTCAACTAAACTGGTGGAATTGCCCTAAGGACCAATTTTTTCCTTAGCTTTAGTTACTAAGCCTCTCGTTGCACCCCAGAGTGCACTGACTCCAAGCTAGATGTGAAGAGGAGGGGAATTCACTTCTCTTTCCTAACTAAAGTACATACTTATATCGAATTGCTACATTGTGCCAAGGAATAGTTCCGAAACAAATGGCTTTGGCTAGAGTAAGCCTCCACCACCAATGGCGGTAAGGTTCGGGTGCCATTGGCTGGAGTAAAATCCCAAAGAACAAAAGAAAAATGAAGTGAAAATGAAAAACTTCGTCATATCACGTCCATCACTGCGTCAAAACTTGGTCCCTTCATACCATCCGACTCTCCTCAACTGTAGCTTTCGAACGATACCAATTTTGTGGAATTTGGTGTAGAATTGGCTAAGAACGGGAATTCAGTGGCGTGGGATCCACAATGTCATATCCATATCAACTCTGCCAAACCTCCACCCTACTCCACCATTGTTCTGGTCCACCTCCGCCTCCAATCTCTGGTACCTTCTCCGGTACCTCTTATCCTCACCCTAAACATTTATTAATATTTCTATCCACCCCATATTACTATGGACCTCCGAGGACCTCTGTCACCCCTGCAAAGGTTTTCCCACTTTCCAATAGCTGTCGCTAATTCCACCCTTCACCTACCCACTCCACAATGCTCATTAAGGTGATTCTCTCATGAGCTCACTGACCTGGCAAGTGGGTAAGTCCCTCTTGGGTTTTCCCTTTGTTTCCAATTTGTCTTGTATTATGTATATAAGTCATGTACTGTAGTTGATGGCACCTCAGTGCAAAATCGATGAAAGACTATCCCCCAGAGTTTGCACCCCTTTCTGAAGTTAAGGACCAGACTCCTAAAGCGTTACTGAACATAGGCACAGCACTCCTCTCCAAGTCGCTGAGGCCACAGTCCTTCTGCCCATTCTCTACCTCC
This sequence comes from Cantharellus anzutake, assembly GCF_015039405.1. Taxonomy (NCBI): domain Eukaryota; kingdom Fungi; phylum Basidiomycota; class Agaricomycetes; order Cantharellales; family Hydnaceae; genus Cantharellus; species Cantharellus anzutake. The sequence goes on from NW_024067242.1 coordinate 39,973, forward strand.
AGCCTCCCTTCCGGGGAAAGGTCCAGGGATACTGCCCCCCCTTGCTGTGTCTCTGACAGACAATACAATTGTCCATGCACAGGGAAACTTGGACTAAATTATCTCCTAAAATTCCGAAAGTTCCTTGACAATATCCCTTGCATTGCTCGCATATTCCTAGCTTGAATTCCTCTGGAATTTCGCTGAGGCTGACCCAAACGTGACCATCCAATGTTCTCATGTAGTCCCATGACACATGTCAAGTCCAGGAGTCAGATAATTCCCTTGGTTTCTCCACAACCACTCTTCCGTTCTGGATGAGATTCTGCGCTGGGTCTATGGGTATTATTCCACAATTAATGACCCCTAGATCATCCTCCACCGTCGACTTTTGACCTTTTTCCAATTGAGTTTTGGTCAAGTGCACGAATTAAATGTAAGAGGATTCCTCTGCGTGATTTCTCCACCAATTCTCAACTGATTCCTTTGGGGATGCATTCATTCGGTTCGTATGAAAACCCTGTCTTTTCTCCTTTATTGTTCACTTTTCTCATTCTTGATCCTTAATAATGTACAAAGGTGAGTGCCCATTTTTGATGTGTATATCGCGAAAAATTCCATGTTTTGGAGTATGCCCATCCTACCCTCCTACAGTGCCCCTGTATTCTTCGTCAAGAAGAAAGATGGGTCCCTGTGCCTGGTCCAGGATTACTGAAAGCTCAATGAAATAATGGTCAAGAACTCATACCCCTTCCCACTCATTTCTGACACCCTTGTGCACCTTCGAAATGCAAAGTATTTCTTGGCGCTAGATCTGCGCTGGGGGTTCAACAACATGCAGATCAAAGATGGTGATGAGTGGAAGGTGGCGTTCATGACCAACCAGGGCCTGTTTGAACCCACAGTGATGTTCTTCAGGCTGTGCAACTCCCCAGCGACCTTCCAGACCATGATGAACAACATCCTCCAGGACTTCATCGACCAAGAGGTTGTTATCTGCTACATGGACGACATCCTGATCTTCATGTCCACCCTAGAGGAACATCGGAAAGTCATGCAGGAAGTGCTGGAAACACTACGAAGGAAGAAGCTCTTCCTCAAACTGGAAAAGTGCAAGTTTGAGCAGCACCGCATCGAGTACCTTGGACTCATCATCTCCGAGGGCAGCATTGCCATGGACCCAGTGAAGGTCCAGAGAGTCCTTGACTGGCCAACACCAACAAAGGTGAAGGAGGTACAATCCTTTCTGGGCTTTTGTCAGAGACCTGGTCAAGATGAAGGAGTGTCTCCATGGTGGAGGGCTTCAGCCTCAGCGACTTGTGCCAGGAGCGCTGTGCCAAGTAACATGTCCGTGCTCTAACTTACTAAACTGGCAACCAGAACTGAAGGGGGGTAAACACTAGTCGATTTTATTACTGAAGTGTAACCTATGTACAAGTTGAGTATATATAGTTACAGCGAGGGTGGGTCCAAGTGGAGCAGAGCTAACAGGGTTAGACATTAGCTGATTGAATATTACCGATGAGTCAGGTTACAGGGTTAACGGATAGGCAGGCGATAACCCAGAAATGGAAAGGAGGGATAGGCCCGAAGGTGGGCATTGCAGGGCAAGCAAGTGTATTGTCCAGTGGAGGCGGGAGTGCGCTAGCGGACATCGGAGCTGTCCGGAAGCCTTCGGGGCTCCGTACTTAGGGAGGCGTAGGTAATAAATTGAAAGGAGGGGGTGGTGACCATCGAGGGGTACCGAGGGGATTGCGGAATACGGGAGCTCCGAGGTTAGTGAAGAAGGAGCGGAAGTAGACCAGAGGGATCGGAGGGATTGGAAGTTGATGGCCGGGGATGGATATGACAGCTTTGTAAACTTCTACCATCGCTTCATCAAGGACTTCTCTGAGACAGTGCGGCCACTCCACACCCTAACCCGCAAAGCAAAGGCCTGGACATGGGGGGAGAATGAAGAGTGTGCCTTTGGCACCCTCAAGGACACTGTCACCTCCACCCCTGTCCTTGCTTTTCCCGCTGACTCCAGCCACTACAAACTCGAGTGTGACACCTCCAACTTTGCCACTGGCACCATCCTGTCCCAGCTCCAAACCAATGGCAAGTTCCACCCAATCGCCTTCATGTCCAAGAGCTTCACCGAGGTGGAATGCAACTATGAAATGTATGACAAAGAAATGCTCACGATAGTCCGAGCGCTAGAAGAGTGGTGTCATTTCATAGAAGGGGCTGAGGAGAAGGTCAATATCTACACAGACCACCACAACCTAGGCTACTTCTGCACTGTGCAGAGGCTGAATCGCTGCCAAGCACAGTGGTCGATGTTCCTGTCCCACTTCCACTTCACCCTCATCCACATCCAGGGAAGCTCATGGGGAAACCAGATGCCCTTTCTGTCATATCCATGCAATCCCGACCTCCGCTCCGGGCTCCCGGAACTCCGAACCTGATTTCCAGAGTCCTACCCTACTGCTGTCCGTTCCAATATTCACCTTCAGACCCGACACCACACCTCCCCTCACCCCTCATGCCACCTCCACCCTCCCGTCCTTCTCCTACCCTATCTCCGTCTGCTCTGATACTCATCTCAGACTGAACATCACCCCTTCTGCCACCTCCTCCTTGCTGACTTGAATTCCCTCAAGAGACTTTCCCTCTGCTAGATCCGAAATTAGGGACCCCCAGGACAACCAGCAATGGCACAGCACTCCACCTGAGTCACTGAGGCCAAGGTCCTTCCACGCTAAGTCTCCAATTCCACTCCGGAGTCGTCCGAATCCACCCGTTCTAACACTTTCCCGCCATGTCGACCACCCGAAGGGGAGGGATGACAATGACAGCCTGACCCTCCTACAGCCAGAATGGTTTGAAGCCCGCATGACCAAGGCTGTCACAGTGGAAGGAGAAGAAACAGCTATCCTGGAAAGAATACATGTGGCAAAAGACCGTGATGAGAAGGTGCTGAAAGTGCTGAAGGAGCTAGGAGATGGAACCCTCAGTGGAGCAGAGATGGAGAGTTAGTCCTCTACTGGGGGAAGGTATATGTCCCGAAGGACCTGCAACTCCGCCATGACCTGGTGCCACTACACCACGACACATGGGTGACAGGACACCTGGGGCAATGGAAAACCCTGGAGCTCATCTCCCACGACTACTGGTGGCCCTGGATGGCAGAGTATGTAGGCCATTACGTAGTGGGGTGCGACGCCTGCAACCGAGTCAAGTCATTCCCCTCACAGAAGGTGGGGAAGCTCATGCCAAACAAAGTCCCCACCCGCCACTGGCAGGTAATCTCCGTAGATATGATCGGAGAGCTCCCTGAGTCAAAGGGTTACAATGCCATCCTAGTGGTGGTAGACTGCCTGTCTAAACACATCCACGCAATCCCCACAGTCATGGCAGTAGACTTGGCTGGGATTGCCCGACTCTTCCTTGAACATGTCAGGAAGCATCACAGGCTCCCTGAGGAGATTCTCAGCGACAGAGGGAGCGCCTTGTCTCTCAGTTCTCCAAAGAGCTAGCAGCCCTACTAGCGGTCAAGCTGACCCCCTTGGCACCTTACTACCCACAGACGGACAGACAGATGGAGTGGGTGAACCAGGAGATAGAAGCCTACCTCCAAGTGTTTGTCAATCACCACCAGGATGACTGGGTGGACTGGCTCCCACTAGTGGAGTTCTCCCATAACAACTGCATCCACGCATCGACCCACCACACCCCCTTTGAGCTCGACACAGGCCAACACCCCAGGATGGGGACAGAACCCACATGTGCATCAGAAGTCAAAGCCGCTGACACGTTCACCTCGAGACTGATGAAAATGCAGGAAGAGGCAAAGGCAGCACTAGAGCACACGGCAGAGGAGATGGCCCGCTACTATGACCAAAACTGAAAAGTAGCGCCTGAGTACAAAGAAGGCGATCAAGTCTGGCTCAGCACCCAAAACTACACCACAGACTGCCCAACCAAAAAGCTAGACCACAAATGGACCGGCCCCTTCAAAATCCTTAAGGTTGTATCCCCCGCTGCCATCAAACTCCAGCTCACAGCGTGACAAAGTGGAGTCCACCCAGTGGTATCAGTAATGAATGTCCGGCCCTACCGCCCAGATGAGATCACTGAACAACCCACCGACCCCTGCCCAGGCCCCAAAATCGTAGATGGAGGAGAAGAGTACGAAGTCAAGAAGGTCCTCAACTCCCACTGGCATTGCAGAAAGCTCTGGTATCTGGTGAAGTTTACAGGCTGGCCAAACTCCAAGAACGAGTGGCTCCCTCATGACAACCGGGCCAACGTGCACGACTGGATTGAGGAGTTCCACAGAGCACACCCAGGCACCCTGGGCAGAGAGCAAGAGAACCCCCTGGCCACTTTGAGGCGAAGTGGCTTAAGGAGGGGGTGATGTCAGGGCACGCTGCTCTCCCTCCCTTTGCCTCTCTTTCCTTTTCCTTTCCTCCTTTCTTTCTTTCTTTATATGGACGACCTCCTCTCTTACTTGTGTAGCACGGATGCATCCGACACCGAGTACTCCACATGGGTACCATGCTGCTGGATATGCCATGCATCCCCACTTGTACTTCTTTCCTCTAACACTTGGGATTGCCCACGGAGCCACCCACAATAGCCCAGCTCTGTCCGGGGTGATGTGGCACCCCCACATGACCCATCCCTGCCTGTACATAAACCGAGCCGAAGCAGAACCGAAGAAGTAGCCTTCTTCTCATTACTGCTTCAGGCAAGTACCTTAGTCTAGTTTAGTTTAGTTTAGCCTTTCATTCTAATAATGATCATTACTGCTTCAGCCTAAGGAGCCAGATAGGGATGCAAGCCCGAGTGAGGGCCACCCACCATACATTCCCGTTACTCTGCTGCCACCCGGGCTGCTACCCCCACCTCTCCTGCACCGTCCCTGACAACATACTCGTTTGCTCCCCAGTGTCAAGGCATACCCCACCTGACCCTGCACTGCATCCCATGCCACCCTGCCCTACTCCGCTCCCCCCACTATCACTCCCTGTTCCTCCTCCTTTCCTTTTTCTTCTTTCTCTATTTCTGTTCCATGGTCAACTTCCCTTTTCTCTATGTATCACTACACACCTAATGCCACTCCCCCAATTGCTGCACCTGCCATACACATTTCTGCTCACACAGTGGCACACCTCTGGGATCTTGTCAGGGACTCGTCCGGGGTCGAGGGGGTCCGGGTATAGCGTCCGGGACCGAGAGCCTGGCGGGGGGCGGATCGGGCGTGCGTACTGACAGGCCCGATGTGGGACAGTGGTCCCTGGCCACTTAGACTGAAGTGGAAAGTTGTTATTATTATTAAAGGAGAAATATTGTACTACTTACCTGAAGTGGAAAGTTGAGAAGAAGGCTACTTCTTCGGTTCCCACTTCAGGTTCGTTTATATACATGCGGCTTGGATCACATGACGGATGCCACGTCACCCTCGCACACAGCCATAACCACCCGGGTGTCTCCGTGGGAGATCCCGAGGGTATCCGGTGCAGGCGCGTGTGCTGGGCACAGCGGGAAGTCGCCCGAGGTGCCCGGGCCGGGTACATGGTGGGCGCGCTGCAGATGGGTCAGTTGTACATTGATACAGAGAAAGTCGTCCATGTAGAATAAAGAGAGAATAAAGGAGAAGTAAGATAAGGAGAAACTGAGGAGGGGAGGATGAGGGGGAAGAAGGGAAAGGGGGAGGAGGTAAGGAAGGGTGGACCGGCGGGGTACCGGGTCAGGTTGGGCCGGGTGGAGCCGGGTCAGGCGGGTGTGCCCTGACAGATCTCCCACAGAGACACACAGAGAGGTGCAGTGTCAGGGACAGCTCCAAAAGCGGCGAGGTCCCTGCGCGCGGGACTCGGTGGGACGAATAGCGGCTGTGCGTAGCAGCGATCCCGTCGCGGGGTGAGCGTCCCTGACCACTTAGTCTGAAGTGGGAAGTTGAGATTATCATTAAAGGGGAAAGCTACGGTACTTACCTGAAGTGGGAAGTTGAGAAGAAGGCTGCTTCTTCTGTTCCCACCCCAGGCACTATTATATACATGCAGCTAGGGTCACGTGGAGGAAGCCACGTCATCTCCACACACAGCCGCACCTCCCTGGGTGTCTCCGTGGGAGATCCCGGAGGTGGCTGCTCAGTAGGTGGGAGTGTGCACGGTGCATGCAGTGATCAGGGGGGGGCAGGGTTAGGTATGTAGTGGTACATAGAGAAAGGGAAATCGACCGTAGGATAGAAATAGAAATAGAGATAGAGAGAAAGGGGAAAGTGGGGGAGGAGAGAGGGGGAGTGATAGCGGGGTAGTGCAGTACGGTGTGGGGTGCGGCGCGGGGTCAGGCAGGCGTGCCCTGACACCAGACTTACTCCATGATATCCAAATGATGTAAACCAGGTGACTGGACAAATGACATAAAATGGACAAGCCTGGTATCAAACCCAGGACCTCTAGCGTGCATCCATACACTACTCACCCATTATGCCAGGGGGGTTACTCCATCCCATATTCCAACAGGAAGAAGTCATTGTTGGAATATGAGTCACATGATTAGATTGAACCGGAATATCCGAGAATATTCTAGGGGTTACTAGGCGCCTGCATAAGCGCTGGGCATAGAAGAGCCTGGAATGTTATTCAGGAGTATAAATATGGGTGCTTTAGCACCGTATGTTCTTTAGTTAGTTACAGTTATATTTCTTTCTATATTACATCTTGGTTGCGAGTGAACCGCTGAAGCGGGTTGCCATATTTGGAACGCCGCGTTTACAACAGTCATACCAGTGTATCCAAGTACCAACAAAGTCCGGAGCATGGTGGCAAGACAGTAAAGACATTTATGAGAGTAAATATTCTATTTTTTTTTTCTTGGACATCCCCATTCTCTCTGTTGACTGAAACTAGTCTACTTCATTATATATGCATACAAGATGTGCAAGCATTAGCAATACATTTTTCTCTCTGAAATGCATCCAGTCGTGATGTGATGGGGTCAGGTCAACACCTGATTTATGAAACGGTTCGGTGGTTCGGTTCGGTTCGAACCTGGTTCACAAAATTCCAACATCATAGAGGACCCGAACCGAACCATCTCTGAACCAAGGCCGAACCGAACCGCGGTTCTGGTTCATCCTGGTTCGGTTCATGGTTCATTCACGGTTCGAACCGGTTCACCGTGAACTTCGGTACCCCTATTTACCAAGGTATGTAGAACCAACTATACTTCCTAGCGTTGGCATTCATTGTGTTGAAAACTGGCATTGACATTTGGCCAACGCGGACTGAAACATAGAAAACTAAATCAAGCAATATCGTACACTCAACAACCGCGAATCGTCAGAATTCAAGAATGTTACGGAGAAATACACTGTTCAACGGAAGCGTTCAGGATGGGGAGCGAGACGTGGTGTTCATTTCTGAGTGTTGACTAAAGCTAAAGGCAAAGCATTCTGGATCACACTCGAAGTTTAGCGAATCCGACGCGGGAGTGGTCAAAGTCAAAGGCTGGAAAAAACAAGATCTGCTTGACTCATATTGCCAAGAGGGGAATAAAGGAACGCTCACCTGTATAAACGTTCCTCATAAAAACATCGCCAAGGATCCAGACGTCGCCGCCAGGGTGGCCGACAATGCCACCAATGCAGACGCTTGACTCGTTGAACACTACGTTGCCGACGTTGAAGTATTTGGAGGCAATGGGATACGAAGTTCCGTTGAACGTGAAGGAGACTTGAGGATCAGGGCTGCAGGGGTCTATGGAAAATGGTCAAGTTTTCGCAGACAAGGTAGAGGGACGATTGGGAACGCACAAGAGTAGTAGACAGTCTCATCTATGATGTCAAAGATATGACTGCCAGGAATACCCCGATAGAACTGCGCAACTGTATGGGGATCACCGACAATAAGAGTGGTACCTGAATCAATAAAGGATGATAGACCGCCGACCACCTTCGTTCCCCCAACATTGATACCATCGAGATTAATCCGCCAAAATTTTTGTTGGGTCACAGAGTTCCACTGAAGAGGACCACTGAAGAGCGACTCGTCGGTTCCACCAAGGCGGAGCTCTGAGCCAGACTCTGAAAGGTACAATGCGAAGACACCTTGGGAGACGGTTCCCTGCTGTATGAGGGTGTTGAAGAAAGGCGTAGCATTAAAGGCAGAAGCCGCTGGCCAGGCGAGGCCCAGCAAGCCATCTGTCGGTCTAACCTTGAACTGCCTGTTGAGCCAAGTAATGAATGAAAAAGAACCACAGTCAACATAATTGGAGACAAACGGGCTGTAGCTGGTGGCGGATCCGAAGGTTTGATGCTCAGCAGTGAGGCCGGCCACGGTGACAGTGTCATTGTATAGCTGTCCGCTGGCGAAAGAACCGTCGAAATAAGGATCGTTGAAGGGTTTTCCCACACTGGAGGAAGTAGAGCTCAATCTAAATAAAGATATGATAAATGCAATGCAGCATCGCGGATTCTGAAAGGGCGAGCAAACCTAGGGTTGTAACGCGTATGTGCTCCGCAATTCTGGCAAGATACATCAGGGATAAAGAGGTCACTGCTTCCGCTATGTCAAATTGAAGTAGGAGAGAGGGCATGTGGTTCACTCCCAATTTCCTCTAAAACATCCGGAGGCAACTCACGTATCGAAATCGACGGTAAACGTAACAGGAGGGGTTCCGACTGAGATGTTTCCGTACCAAAATAGCTCCCTATAGTCTGTTAAGCTATCGTTGCCGATACCTCTTTTCGAGGTGTGGGTCACTCTGTTCCTGGTGGGAGGACGGACTGATCCAGTACTCCTCTCGTAATTCTTCGAGGTGGTCTCGTATTTGCTGGGGAGAAGGAAAGATATTCACTGAAAATCCACGGAAGCTATTAAAGTTGCATTCTTACGCGACGACATAGGCGAGGTGGGCCCGGATAGCCATCATGTCGACGACGCCATCCTTGGCGAAGGTGGAACCCCTCTTGCTAATTGGAATAGAAATGCCTTTTTCATTAGCGTGGATGGGACTGGCAAAGACCAGGAAAGGTAGAGACACAACGATGAGAGGTATGGTGAACTTCATTTCGGCTGAAAGAGGGAGCGCCGCGACAAGTAGATGCGGGGGGTGGGCACCAGTAGTGAGAGCCCCATTCTTATTCCCTGCGGGAAAGAGCAGGTCCCTGATTTATCTCTAGCATCGCATTCGGTGCTATCTCATGGCGATGTATAATAAAATGACCCATTCAATCCACGTCGGTATCTATGAATGAAGAATAATGAGCGATTTGGAAACGTAAAAGGAAACGACGAAAATAAGAATCGTCAGTAAACTTGCCTTCTCATTAACCAGATGGTCATGGGCGCTTGGTAACAGCTCCGTCTCAGCTTCAGAAAGAACTTCCCAAGATTACTAGCTTGCTTTCGTTATGGGTGGGACACAGTGTTGGAGGGGGTTGTCATCTCTCCAACGGACATCTCTTTGGTTTGTTCTCTGTCTATGCCCTGATTTGTGGTTCATCAGACTGAGGTTTCAGTCGACTCGGCGTTGAGTCCATACGGCGCCGCTTGGCGCATCGAGTCAGCACAAGACTGGCGAATCGAAGGCGTACTAGCTGGCTTGCCTGATCATCGCTGCGATGGCCTATATACCGTGTCACGCTTCTAGTCAACAAGGCTTTCCATAGACTTTGGAATAATGAGCCAAAACATTGCATGTAAAAACACTCAAATTTACCGCATGGACACCGACCGCTCGACATCGCGCTTCATCTTAGTGGCAGTGGTGTGTAAGGAGCGCGTCCGGACACCCCCGAGACTCAGGCAATCTCACGGTTACTCATTCTTGAGGGAACACGGTAGCCTCCAGATGCTTCCTCATGCTGAACGGACGACAAATACTGTGAGTTCAAGCGAGTAAGCAACGCATTTAGGGGAAGTCCCATGGTTGCAATTATTGGGCTTGCTTTCTCTTTCTTTGCAAACAGCTGCATTGGTACCGGTCTAGTACAGGAAACCCCACAGGTATTGGGTCACGCATGATCATCACTCCTACCAGCTGACGTACATTTCCACATGCCCGGCGCGTAAGCCTAGAACGCTCACATGAGCAGCTCCAACCCCCATGCAATCGTATGGTACCACGTTACGCTTTTAATTTGCTGCCAAGCAAATTAAAAATGTCTAGAAACCCGCAGCAAGAAGTGCAAGGACCCTTGGTCTTCTGAGTGCGAGATTCCCCAGGTTATGATGGAAGGAGTTGGACAGAAGCCATCGATGCGTTTCTTCTTCTAGGACGCGTCGGCCGCAAGGTGCAAAAGCTCTGATCTGCCATGTATGTATGTGTGGCTGCGCACTCTTAGACTCGTCCTTCAAGTTCTAACACTGCAAAACAACCCTAAAAAGAACGGCTGTGCAACGAGCGCGCGAGCCTGGGGCAATTTAACATGCCAACCGAATTAAGCAAGTGACCAGCCACTCTTTCCAACGGAATTCCCAATACGCGTGAATTGAGGAGATATGCATATGTAGATGTGATTGTTAGGATGATTAACCATGTAGCAGTTATGGTCTAGTTCTGGGATATACGTGATACTTACGTCTGTATGCGTGTACTGCCTCTATTAAACTGGCGTGATTCAGATGTTGTAGTGAGTTATGTAAGTATAGCCAGTATGTGATCATGGTGGATTGGGCACCGCGCCCATCATAGAACAAGAAGCATGGAAATCGGGCTGTGCAGGCAAATCAAAACGCTCGGACATAGAACCACTTGTGTGCGCTGTAGCTTTTAATGTGATACGTAATCATTTTGCTGAGCGCCAATTCGGGGCCAGAGGTATTTGTAGCTGAATGACTAGCGTTATCGATGTGCCAGTGTGGCGCTTTCAATTCAATGGACCAGCACCCACACGATTGAGATGGCGCTTGATACTTAAGCTAGCTGGGCTAATGGCTAAGTCATGTAAGGACGATCAATCGTCCTTTGTGCGAACCACACTGGTCTCCATTGAACCCGGGCAAACTTGCCATGACTGCAAGCGAACGATGGATTGAGTGGGGGGGTGGGATCCGGCTATTCCCGAAGGCCGTGGGAGTGGACTCAGCGCAACGATGGGCAGGTACATGATTGTATCATTGTGAGTACAACACATCGTCATTGATGCACCTGGGAAGAACGGAGTTATTTTCACCAGGTCGTTATCCTGGCTGTGATTCAATCACACGTTTTGGCATGTACATATCATGGAGAAGCGGGCATGCACGACTCGAAGACATAAAGACGAATCAACGATATTGCATTGCATTGAGTAGTTGCGCTCGGCGGAGATCTAAGGAACGATCCGGGAAAATGGGCCCGCACGGACCCGCCTGCCTCTGAAAAATGAAAACAAATAGCCTAGTCAGATTGAGTGGGTCTCGCTCAGATTTTGGGACAGTCCCCTTTGGAAGACCAGCATGATTTGATCGACATACTTCATGATGAAGCAGATGTTCGTACATCATTCCGTGCGAATCGCCCTGCAGAAATGGGGGGCTAACAAGCGATGGGGGTTGGTCAAGCGAGCCTGGAGGGCGGACTGCTAATGATTTATTGATCTAATCACCGGCCGGAACACAATTCAAATAGCATCTTCCCTTTCCACTTTGACACCCAAAGGCGCCGACGTCGTGGTCGGCCATTTAGTGATCGATAAATAATCCTTATGTTCTGTCAAAGGATGAAAGGATTCTCGGGCAGTCGTTGATGCGTTTGAGATTGCCGAATCCGCCATTGTGAAAATCGGATTCTCACACTATTACAAAGATCCGTTTCTCCCACTCTACTCTAACTTGCCTTTCTACCACCTTTCCACCTCCTCCAAGCTTGACGCCTGTTCTTCCAAAACTTGTCAGAAAAACATGTCTCAGCCAGTGTACGCATATATTCATCGCCAGGTGTTCCTCCATATCGCTAAGTAACGTCATCGGTGTATCATGGCTGGGTCGTTTGGTCGTCTAGTGGTGACATCGGCCTTATTGGCTTAGCTGTTATGGTATGCTACTTCATCTTACACCATCGGGAGCGCTTTGGTCCGCCAAGGACCGTTGCTGATTATCGTCGATTTGTCGATTTGATCTTTGATAATGGCTACAGGGTCAAAATTTGATCCTTAACATCAATGACAAAGGTTTTACCGTCGTTGCGTATAACCGAACGACTAGTAAGGTCGATGACTTCCTTGCTAAAGAAGCTAAAGGTATGTTTGGTGGTGGACTTCTTGAAGAGAGTTTTTGCTGATGTGTTGCTGCTACGATCGTGTTTCTTGAACGCCGATCGGGTGTTCGATCTTGCCGTCGGCCGTGCGAACTTTCATTGTGATATTCCCTCCTGCCTTATTTACGCCGTTTTTGCGTTGGATGTGACGACAATGACCCCAAAATTGCCCTCGGGGATTTCGGTATGAATGAATAGGAACGAATGTTCAGGGAGCGCGCTCCATCGAGGAGCTCGTCGCCAAATTGAAGAGACCCCGCAAGATTATTCTCCTCGTCAAGGCTGGTGACGCAGTGGATAACTTTATCCAACAGCTTGTCCCTCATCTCGAAAAGGGTGATATCATCATTGATGGTGGTAACTCTCATTACCCAGATACCACTCGTCGCGTGAAGGAACTTGATCCCAAAGGAATTCTATTCGTGGGGTCTGGTGTATCGGGTGGCGAGGAAGGCGCTAGACATGGTCCTTCGCTCATGCCTGGTGGTCATCCTGATGCTTGGCCTCATATCAAGGAGATCTTCCAGAAGACGGCTGCACAGGCGTTTGGTGAGCCGTGCTGCGATTGGGTAGGTGAGGAAGGAGCTGGCCATTATGTCAAGATGGTGCATAACGGTAGGGGAATTGGAATTAAAGTCTTATTGTGCGATCTAACAACCCACCTCCTTTTCGCGTTTAGGTATTGAATATGGTGACATGCAACTGATTGCCGAGGCATACGATATCCTCAAGCGAGGTCTTGGATTGAGCGAAGCAGAAATTGCCGACGTCTTTGAGACATGGAACAAGGGCGTACTCGATTCTTTCCTCATCGAAATCACTTTCAACATCCTCAGGTACAACGACCCAATAGATGGTCGGCCCCTCGTCACCAAGATCCTGGACAAAGCAGGCCAAAAGGGAACGGGTAAATGGACGGCGATCGCTGCTCTTGATGCCGGTACGCCTGTGACGCTCATTGGGGAGGCCGTTTTCGCTCGCTGTCTTTCGGCCATTAAGGAGGAACGTGTAAGGGCTAGTGCGGTCATTGCTGGACCTCAGAGGGAGACGTTCAAGGGTGATAAGAAGCAGTTCATTGATGATCTGGAGCAGGCGTTGTATGCTTCGAAGCTTATTTCATATACGCAAGGGTTCATTCTTATGCGTGAGACTGCTAAGGAGGTGAGTACCGTTTAGCTAAGGTTGGTCATGTTGATGCGGGCTTGCTGAATTGCCTTTCGGGGCCGGGGTTTCTAGCTCAATTGGAATTTGAACTATGCTGGTATTGCTCGTATGTGGCGCGGTGGATGTATCATCAAGGTCAGTTACGATATGACTAGGCTTGGGGGTTTGAGAAGATGATCAAACTTCTCGTCCATTTAGAGTGTTTTCTTGGCCGATATCACCAAGGCTTACGACAAGAATCCCAAGCTGGAGTCTTTGCTCTTCGATGACTTCTTCAACAAGGGTACTTGTCGTCTTCCCATCAGCTTCCGTTAGTCCAGCTTGCTGACGGACACTTTGAATGTCTCTCTCTCAGCTATTCATAAGGCTCAGCCTGGCTGGCGTCGTGTTATTGCTCAGTCTGTTCTTTGGGGCGTCACACTTCCTGCCTTCAGCACGGCTCTCGCATTCCTTGATGGCTATCGCTCCGCGGTCGTCCCAGCTAACTTGATTCAGGCTCAGGTACGATTTCGTTCTCCTTAGCATTCGTCTCGGTGGTCCTTTTAGAGGCTGAATCCTTTTCGTTCGCTGACGTGCCGTTACGTTGTTTCGTCCATTTGTTAGCGTGATTACTTTGGTGCGCATACATTCCGCGTATTGCCTGGTAATGAGAACAAGTTGCTTCCTGCGGGCAAGGATATCCGTGAGTTTTCTGACTGACGGTCTTATTGGTTTTTGATCGGTGCCTTCTTTGCTAGACATTAACTGGACTGGTCGTGGTGGGAACGTCTCTGCTTCTACCTACATTGCGTAGGGCAGAGTGCAGTTAGGAGAACTTGCACGGATACGAATAGACCATCGCACCGTCTTTTTTTGCTTCCATACGCTTGTCTATGTCCCAGCGCCTCTTCCCGCGCCTTTCTCCCCTCTCACACATCACTGCATCCCCTCCGTCTTTCCTTCGTATTTTTGCTGCCACAATTATTGAAACGGAACTTTTTCTTCCCAATTTTGTCTTGGGGAGAAGGAGAGAATCATGTTTTTGAATCCCTAACTCAACTGTTCTTGTTAGTTTTTCCTTGTTCATTTGTAAACTACAATCAGTGTGAAGGTCAAAAAATCGAAGAGTGAAAAATGGTTAGAATGCGATCGATACGAGGATATTTTTTGGGCATCGTGGGATTCAGTAGTGAGGTGGCTTCGAGAGACCCGAGAAGAGAGATTACAATATGGATTTGTTTATGTAGTGAAATTCGGGAAAGCGCGCGTCATGTAGTCGGGAATGAATTGAGCCGGGGGGTTGCCGGTACGAGCATAAATTACTGATCTTCGACGTTCCGAATCCTAAGGTTTCAATTAGGCGGTTTTGGTCTTGGGGTGCTGGCGGCGAGGGGTCCTCACGGTTCTTTGACTTACGAGCTTTAATCGTAGCTAGGGTTCAATTTCTACGCGCACGTCTATCTCGTATACGCCCGCTGGTATGGAGGCTAACACCGTTTCTGGTCAACGACAAGACCTTGAACGCGATGATCCTGAACTTGAGGGTAGAACTCACGCAAAGGCACATGCTGTGGTTGGTCCGGAGAGTGAGGGGCGCCCTTCCCCTTCAAATGAGGTGATTGTTGGGGAGGCCGCTCTTATGGATGGCGACGCAAATGGTGGGGAGGGAGAATCGGAACGCTCCCATCGAGGACACCAAGATTCTCCCAAGGATACTCGGAGTCGGAGACTTTCTACGTCATCACCTTCATCACATCCTCAACCTAGTTCCAACCCTACCACTCCACCAATTTCACCAGTTAAAACGGAAGAAAAGCACGTCAGGATTTCTGCTGAAGACGAAGAGGATAAAGAACTAGAGGAAAGGCGGGAAGTGGGGACGGGCCGCCGTTCTCTCGAGCTTGATTCGTCGCCCCAAAGGACGAAGAGTGCGCGTCGGCATGGATTGCTAGGTCAGACGGCGCTGAATGAGATGGTGTTTGCGAACCCTTCGACGTCTCCCCACAGACATGCGAGGCCCTCAGATGGAGATGGCGAAGGGGAAGAAGAGGATAGGGATGGTGATTATGGTGATTATGTTGTGGTGACCTCGCTGGATGTTGTCTCGGAGAAGGAAATGAGACGAACGGCGATGGCGAAGAGGAAGATCGAGTTTGGAACGGATCCGAATGCTGGTGGTCGGACGATGGGAGATCAGAGTGAAGTGTAAGTTTTTTTTTTTCCATCTTGTGAATATGGGGTGTTGAGTTTGCAATACGGATAGACAACATGAAGAGATTAGACCTCCTAAATCGTCGTATTATATTGGACCTCCGGGTGTCGACTCTGCTTATGGGACTCCACCTATTGGTCAAATTGGTATACATTATCCTCGGGAAATATTCAGGATCGAGCGCGATTATACAGCTGGAGAACTTCCTCAGTACGTTTGTTCACCTGGTCTGTTTCGACGACCGGCCCCATACTTTCTCGGTTGGCTGATCAAGGTACTGTTTGGATGTTTAGATTTCTTCCCACGTATCCCCTGGAACTCGAAGGGAGGGTATGCTATCTGCTCATCTCTGTGCTCACATGCAAGCTGACACTATCGCGCAGATCACACCCACACAATTCCAGGAGACCATCAACGACATAAATGAAATCCTTATATCGGCATATAGTACACAAGCTGCATTTTGGGAGAATTTGCTAGCTGTGGCCACTTTGTACACAAGCATGCTTTTCATCAAAACGCATTACAACAAGGTTGGTTTAGTTGTTTTTTTTTTTTTGAATAGCTCCCATCATTGCTTAATCGGTTATTAGGAAATGCGACGGTTGAAGATGCTCATCGATGAAAAAAATGCAATCATGTACCATCCTCAGGGTCTACATATCGTATGGCCTCGAAAGTCAGCTTTCCTTTTCGTGAGTGTTGTTCCCATCTTGATGGTCCTGCAATATTAATCAAAGTCCCCAATTGTCACAGTTGGAGATTGAATATTATGTGCGTTGTCCTCACTTTTCTATCGTCGCGTCTTGCAAACTGATTGTACTTGATAGTGATATTAATTATGGATAATTTTGTATTCGATGCATTCAGTTTATCATATAAACCTTGACTCCCTCAATGTGCACTTCGAATTCTAACAATATCGGAATTTGACTTGATCATTGCCATCTTGAGGCATGTATGTCGGAGCATGCCGCTTTTTCGAGCACTCCTTTCTACTCACACGCTACCCTCAAACAGCAAGACAGCAAGTGATGGCGATGCACAGCACTCTAGACGACGCGGTTAGAGGTGACTCCAATATTGACTTGTCGGGTCTTGTTCTGATCGAGCCTAGGCGCCAGTTCTGCTGTTGATCTTGAGATGGAAGAAATAGATCGCAGTCCGTCTCCCAGCACTCTATCTAATCAAATCTTGGGGCGCTTGAGTAATATACGGACCGCATTGCTATCTGTTGAATTGACCAATGACTTGGGGTATAAACCTGGACTTCTGAATCTCCTCGGCCAAATTGATCAACGGGTACAAATATTCCATTTCCGGCTACTCAGCGACCCCAATGCTCGTCTCCTGAGGGAGGCGAATCAGAAACTACCGGAAATGGACAGGTCGGAACACCAAATGCCTTTAATCTCCACTGTGTAGCTGACGCAGGTTCCAGTCTGACAAATACGCTTATGGCTGCATTTAAGGGGGGATCGAGAGCGGACGTGCTCAATGGAATCAGTGTCTTTGAGAACTCGGCAAGTGACTGGATAGGCAGCGGTGCAGTTGAGTAGCACCTTTGTGCCGCAGCCTCATGCTGAGGTCCATTTCCAGGAAGAAGAGCAATCACCCGAGCAGAGGCCATCAGTTTTTGACGCAAGCATGCGACGACAGCTTTGCCTGAGCCTCCCTCAAATAAGTCATCCGTCAGACCCTTGCTGTGGACGTTCCGATGGATAAACCCCTATGCCGGCTTGAGACCGCCTTTCTAGGCAATGGCGGAATCCGCAAGAAATTCTACAAAGTCGAGGATTTTGTCGAATGGCTGTACGACGAGCAAGGCCTTGGACAGGACTGGAGTGTCCGAAGCGCCCATCTCTTCCGTGAAACTGACCCCATACATCACGAGTACGCCATTTTTGGACTCCAGGAATCGTCTTTCTCTAGTTGGCTTCGCGTGGAGCGAGCAGCTCGATTCAAGGATCGCCGTCATCGGCTCCAAGCCGACATGTTTGATCCTCTTTTCAAAGGGACGCCGTTGCGGCAGCAGCTTTGGCTTGGAGCCTCCAAAGAAGATATTATATCACCCAATGGAAGGGAGATTCTAGTCCTCTCCATACATGATCCGGATACTGCGCGTTTATCGCTTCAGGAATTAACACACCAAATATCGGAATCTTCTGCTATAAGTGATATATATCTGCTTTTTACAGAGAACTGCAGGTGGTTTGCCCGACGTAACATTCTTAGCCTTGGAGAACGGATGCGTATGATGAATCACTTGATTTCGCTGTCCTGGAAAGGCAAAGAAGTTGATCCTGGCGGGCTGGCATCCCTGCTTGGGAAGGACCCAAATGGAGGATGGCAACTCGGAGGCACGAAAGGCGCCTATCTGCAGGCGGACTCGCTAGTAGAAGCCGCCCGTGTGGCACTTTCTCAGGGCCGTCCTAGGGAGGCGATCCCTTTCGCGGAGGAAGCTCTAAGCATTCTGGAACCCCTGGACGACCCGAAGCGGGCTGTTCGTTTGCTCATCGCTCGTTCTTCTGCTCATCGTCATCTCGCGAGTGCTCTGGAGGAGACTGGAGAGTTACCCATGGCACTCCATCACATGCGAGAAGCATGCGAGCTTTCAACAACAACGTTTGCTGATCATTTCCAACTCTACGTCTACAATACGAATTCTCTCGTTGGGATACTCAATATGTTAGGCGATACTGCTGAGGCCTTGAACAGACGGCGACATATCGTTAGTCTTGTTCGTGGCCTACATAACAACCAACCCGAGAGGTGGGTTTCCGAGGCCCTTAGCGAGTACCTCAAAAATTGGGCAGAGGAAATATGTGGCTTGCCTGCCAATGATCCTGCACGAGACTTGGATCATGCCATTGATTGTGTGCAAGAGTCAATCACTATTCGAACTGGTCTCTATGAACTATCCCCGGACTTGTATAAGGATGATTTATCTCACACATTCGCCGTACTTGCCAATGTTTTGGATGATCGTGGTGATTTTTTGGAGGCACTTGCAGCTCAAAGAAAGGCCGTCGACATATTGAAGGCAGGGGACGATGAGATAGGCGATCATAAACATCAACTCGCCGAACGGCTTGACAACTTAGCATGTTATGCCGAGAAGCTAGGAGACTTGCATGCGGCACAAGCAGCAGCCTACGAAGCGAATGATATTTGGAAAGCACTCGATCCAAACAGTAAAGAGATTTTATCCCTGCAACGGCCGCGCACTCTCATCCGACTTAGTCATTACTTAGAGCGGGAGGGGAAGCTGACCGATGCATTAGACTATCTGGAGGAGGGACTGCGTTTATTCCGCTCGGCATTTGACGAGGATCCCGAAGGCGGGAGTAAACGATCGAACCTGGCAGGCGCATTAATGCAGTATGCTCATCTTTTGGAAGGACTTGGCCGCCATTACGAGGCCCTCGATGCGTCTAAACAAACGGTAGACCTTCACAGGCTTGCCTTCGGCCTCGATCCTACCTCCACTCGCCCCGAAATGGCTCGCCACATGTACAACCATGCTGCTTACGCAGCCTCTGTGGAGGATTGGGATGAAGCCTGCGAGGCCTCTATGCACGCCGCTCGACTGTATCAACAACTCACGGGACTCGATCGAGATCAATATCTGCAGGATTACGCTGATGCACTAAATAATTGGGGATATAACTTGAAGGATGCAAGCAAGCCGAAAGAAGCACTTGCACCTTGGCAGGAGGCCATTCATTGTTTCCGAGATCTTATGGCATCAGGGGCAGACTGCCGCGACGAACTAGTGGATTTGTTGCGTGAGGTGGCCACGATTATCACTGTCCAAGGGGATGTAGTTCAGACGTATGGGTTGAGCGCAGAAGAACTTGGAATGGAAGCTGATGAGCTTGAAGCTCAGTGATACGCAGTAATACGGCTATGTGTAAGAACTGAGTGCAGGAGGGGTTTAGGGCCCGAGGCCCAAAGGTTGTCGCTGTGGATTGTACTATGACTCCACGTATAATGTGGTCTGTATTTCGTTCTGTTGCTGCCCACTCACAGTATCATCCATTCAGTATCATGTACTCCAATTTTTTTTGAATGGATACCTCTCCAACTTTCCGCACCAATCGACGAGATCGGACAGACCTCGACCATACAGCATACGAGAATCAGGCAATCGAAGTCAAGCCAAGGAGATCACTGTCCTCTTTTATGATAATGAACCCAGAAGTACCACGGAGGAGAGAAGTGAACAAGCAACAACCAAGCCAAGCATGGAAATAGCAGCTCCTTTTACGAAATTTCGGATGAAAGTATCCATTCAAGCCTGTCAGGTCATCATTGGAGGTGGGGGGATTATCACCTGCTGACCGCACCCTCATCAGCCACCATATCTTCGTTGCGACGGGAAAACGGGCACCGTGTAGGACTGGGTCCTTGCAACTCGTTGTCACCGGCTCGTTTCTTGCTGGTGACGGACAGGACGGTGTTGTCATCCTCTAGCAAACGAGTGGACTCACAATGTGCAAAGCGGACCAATGGATTTGGAAACTACGAACTTCGCTCGTGCGTTGCTTCGAGCCCGGGTACTGAATGTGATGGTATTACTCTCCGCCCTGGTGCCTAAGTGTCATGAACGATACTCACAAATGCAAAGTGGCAGTCCCGACGACCGTGACGCCACCCCTGAAGAGAAGCTCGAGTGGATCGTGCGGAATATCATTTTCAGTATGAAAATATTGGGATTCTTTCTGTACAGTTGCTGATGGTATGGCGCATCGGAAATGATTCTCTGGATCCTACTTAGGATGGGAATGGATGGACGGAGTGCTGTGATCGTGATTGGAAGTGCTTGTGGTGTGATCGCTTCCTGACGGCTCCAGAGAAGGGAGCTCATGTGGGATTCTCCATCGGCTTAGTGCGCGCTTTACTGACATTCAATGTCTGGGCGACTCTCGCGAAACATCGGGTGCTGGACCCTGATGTAAGGAGCGCTTGCTCAGATATACCCAGCCGTATTCATTCTAACCACTTCGTCTAGTCAAGTACACCTGGTCAGACACGTGCGCTAGGATGTGAACAGTCACATCCATCGGTCTGGTGGCCTAATCCACTTGCATTTTTGAGACGGATCAACCCCAAAATTTGCTCCTTGAACGCTGTTAAAGGACATCAATTGAGGAGGGGACGATAGCGAAATGAGGATCACTCCCTGTTCTCCGCTGGCAACGGGCAAGTGGAAATGAGCGATAAATCGACGCGACGAACATCAGCACGTGCGACTTGAGTTAAGTTTGATGGGTTGTGGCCCACAGTGTGAGTGGTTGACGAGAAGGGTTGAGAGTGTGTCATGCGACTCACAAGGAGAGTCGGAAACAATGTGCTCGAACAACATGCACAACGACATAGAGACCCAATGCTCGATTAATTGAGACGTCGAAGACCTAGAGCGGGACCATTTTTTAGTGTTTGAGGGAAGAGGATCGGGACAGAAGTGATCAAGCTGTTGGATATGATCATCGATCGGGGGAAGCCGACCACACACAGCCAACAAAAGGGAGGGTCATTGCAGTGTGCATGTAGGATATGATGAATTCAAAGTAATCCTGTAGGGTATTCCTGACCCTCCATGATCAGTGCGAGTCCCACACGGCGCGTAGGTGGTAGGGTTAGATTGGGAAGTACCCCGTCCCACTCCACGTGATGGTGCTGTTGATTCCTTATGACTTTGCTAGCAGCCGGCTCTAATGCGAAAGGGCAACTGGCAAGCGGAGACGCCTTCGATAGACCGAGATTCTCGCCATGCGTGTTCGAGGGGACCCACTTTCCTGGTCCTGCTGAAGTACTTCAGGTTGCAGGTGGCGCTAATCACACTTTGGTTCTTTGTCGCCGGAGCAGTGACCCACCGACGAAGACAACTCTCTGGGGCTGCGGGGATGGTTCGAAAGGGCAATTGATTTCCATACGCTCTAGCCACACCTTCAGGCCACTGGACCTCACGAAATTAGGGGCTAAGGGATACATTGCGACAGCTGTTGCTGCTTGCTGGGAAGCCTCATTCATTGTGTTCACGCCGAAACAAGAAGGTTCCCGCCAAAAAAGTTCAGATCTAATTTTCTCTTTTGGTTCAAATGATTTCGGCGATCGAGGTGTCCCTAAACCAGCTCAGGCTGTTCCTAGTTCAGTTCCGTTGGAACCCGCTATTAAAGGAACTGGTCTCAAAGTTACATTCCCCATTGTCTATCGTATTCTGATGATCTCCTCTGGGCCTCATCATGTTTTAGTTGTGGTGCTCGTGACGACGGTTGACGGCTTAGAACAAGAAGTAGTTTTGGGGTGGGGTGCAAGCCGGCATGGTCAACTTGAGCTCGAGCTCATGTCCGATAAAGCGCGCGATATCCTCCAGAAATCGAATAAGGCCCAGCCATTCGCTCAAACCCCTCGGAGTATACTTTTACTACCCCATCAGAGGCGTGTCGTGAGCATGTCCGCGGGTCAGCAACACTCCATAGTTGTCGACAACGAGGGCAACGTTTATGCTGGAGGATCAAATCGGAAATTTCAATTGGCATCGATCCATTCTATCCCGGACATTACGTCGCTAGAATGTACCTGGAATGGGACCTACTTTGTTTCGCGGGGCAATTCGTCGTGGAGGGTTTACTCTACAGGAAGTGGCGCGAAGGGTCAGCTAGGACATCGCCAGTCTCAGCCGACTACAAGCGCATCCATCATGCCTTCTGTGCCCTACACATCTTCTGTTCCCCAAGAAGTTGCATTCCTTTTTCAACATACCAGCACGAAGCTTATCGGCCTCGCTTGTGGAAGTGAGCATGTGCTCGCATTGATCGAGGATGAATCAGATCATTCGAACAGTGTTTTTGGTTGGGGTTGGAATGAGCATGGGAATTTGGGATTGGGCTCAACCGAAGATGTATGGGAACCGGTTAGAGTTTGGCCACCATCCGACGATGGGGGTGCTACACAAGGATCGGTCAGAAAAATATGGGCAGGCTGCGGGACCAGCTGGATTTGGGTGGTTGAGTAGACAGAATTTTATACATTGTACTTGCACAAATTAAACAAACGGGGCTTTTGCGTTGTCCGACCGCAATAGCCCGATGAGGGAAATTCATTTTCTACCCCACCATCCACCCAATATACCGCCGATACTATACGAAGCGCTGTCAACGATCTTGACTACTGGCGGCTCCTCTTCTATCTTTGTAGGCAGACGCTTCTCCTTGACCTCCGTTGATGTGGGTTTCTTTACCACTTCATGGGCGACGGCTCTCGTCAGTGGTGCCTTCTGTGCACGGGCTTGCAACCGGTCAAATGGTAACTCAATGTAGTTGAAAGCGACGTCGAAGAACAAAGGCTTCTTGTGAGGGACTTGGTCGATGCCTGGCAAACCAACACGACCGCCATCGAACGAGAACCATTCGCTTTTTGTGCCCTTTTCGTCATCAAAAAGTGTCGACTCCAGAGACGCAATATCACTCAACGTGATCGGATAAAAGTTGTCCTCAGGAGGTTTGTCAGAGGATGCAAGATGGGATCTCATCTCACGCAGGTATATATGTGCCTTGGCTGTCAAAGCCAGTGTCTCAGCGTATTTTTTAACGGAGGAGTGGGCTCGTGACAGATAGAGTAGACTATAGGGGCCGCATCAATGGGACGAGAATGGCAAATGAGTGTTAGCTACACTCACCGACGTGCTTTGGAGTATGAAAGCTTGGCCTCGATCGCTGGAACAAGGTTTATGCTCTCGTCCACGATGCTCAAGGTCCTTATTCTTTCTAGAGATTGAAGGATTGCATCGTACAATTTGACAAGTCCTGGATTGAGACGTGGATCCTCGGAAGCGGCAGCACTCTGCGTTAGCTTTCCTTTTGCTTCCTTTTGGTGCGATGTAAGTGAATCGACCAAAAGGAGATCCCGTTCAATACGCTGGGATAATAAGCGGTAGCCAATAAATGCGTGAATAAAGTTTATGTCGCGGACCCCGCTCTCGCTAGAAATAGGACCAGAACCGAACAGCTGTTGAATGGTATGTGCGATTAGAATGGATGGTTATGTGGTGCCGAGGCGACGTACCTCTCGGGCTTCAACTAGTCGTCGAGAAACTTCTTCGGCATCAGAGAGTGCCAGGAGCAGATCATCGTAAGCGGCAATTTTGCTTTTGGATGACTTAGAAGAGGGGTTCTTGGAGGCTCCTTTTGTTCCGCTAGCAGGGATATATGAGGATAATGAATCCTTTTGAATAGTTTTTTGGCCCTCGCGAAGGATATCCTCGGCTTTCTGAACTTTAAGGAAGGCGTCGACAAGTTCGGGGCTCCGCATCGGGACGGGAACACCTTCCCAGAGGATCTCGCGAAGTAATGATCCTTCGCCCAACGTAGTCTTTTCTTGGCTCAGATGTGCAAATAATTCATTTGACGCCGGAAGAAGCTGGTCTCTGACACGTGGGGCGACCTCATTGACAATGCTGTCGATGTCGTATGCTTTGCTTCGACCAAGTGAATGCGCCCCATAACGAATCTGTGGCGCAATCTCATCCGAGAAAAGGGTGTAGAGTGCTTGGTCATGCGACGTCGCGGCGGAGGTTGTCAGCTTATCGAGCATAAAACGCGCCACGGAGAGGAACTCGACACCCTCCTGGAAGTCATCTTTTCTAAGATGGAAGCGACCCTCAAGTATGAAATGATAGACAAAAATTTCCAGCAAGGACGCTGAGTTGATTCGTTGTGATTGGTAGAGGATGAGGGCGGCATTCCTGAGTTCTGCGGCTGAATGCACAGCGCGACGGAGGCGTCCTGTTGCACGCTGACGAATGGCTTTAGCAGGGTCTCGTTGGGAGGAAAGCTGTTGCGAATATGTCCACGAGCGCTCCGCCTCAAAGAGCAGGAGTTGTAAACTGGTGATCAAGAAGGTGTCAGCATCCCTTTGCGGTGTCGATGATCATGGGCAAGGAACACACTGGGCGTCTGTGAGATTTGCTGTTGGAATTGGCGCAGTCTTCGTGTACTTCTTTCCCTTTCCGTGAGTTAGTTTGAGTTTTTGGCGCAGTTTTGATATCTTCCGTGAACAATGCTCCCTGAGAGATATCGCGCTGAATGGGGACATTTGAGATCACACCCAGTCTGTTACTGACCTATAGCGCCCGTATTCATTCAGCCTCAATCCATAAGAGTTCCTCTCCTCATTTATGAGCGATAGGACTAAAAAATGCGCTCTTTGAGTACGCTACACAGTATAGCAAGAATTATCCCAAACTGACCTCTGAGACTGACCCTTGTCATGGCTTGAACGATCAGGTGACTAAATTCGAGCAACCGATCGAAATTCGGTTCAAGCGCTCATACCGCAGTTCCTGTTAGACGACATAAACACAAGATTAGAAAATTTTCTGGGCAGATATAGTAATGGCTGAAGAGACGCTTGAACCAACCCTTCAGAATATACTGGACCAGGAAACTCTAAAATGGATCTTCTGTGGTACGCGTCGCCTTGAACACGTCTTAGAGGAACAACTGAGCACTGAGAAGTATATTTAATGCCGTATTCGCGATTACAGGTGGGAAGGGGGGCGTAGGTGGGCTCTTTAAGGTCCGTTGATCGGACAAGATTTACCACCTTGACGTGTCTAGGCAAAACCACTACGTCTTGCTCACTGGCGATTCAGCTTGCTGCTGTTAGGGAATCAGTTCTCTTAATTGTAAGC
This sequence comes from Cantharellus anzutake, assembly GCF_015039405.1. Taxonomy (NCBI): domain Eukaryota; kingdom Fungi; phylum Basidiomycota; class Agaricomycetes; order Cantharellales; family Hydnaceae; genus Cantharellus; species Cantharellus anzutake. Next base: position 65,235 of record NW_024067242.1, read on the forward strand.
CTTCTCGCTTCCCTTATGGCTTTTTGGAGGAATCTGACCCTCTACGATCACGCAGTCGACAGATCCCGCACACAATTTATCAGATGCGTTTGGGCAGAAATTTAATAAGGAAGCCACGAAAGTTAATGGATTTGATAATCTTTATGCTATGGAAATTGATCCAAATGGTTCTATTCAAGAAATGGTAGAGGCGGGTAAGTGCCTCTGTGGAGTTACTTAGGTTCCTTAGGGTCATCACGACTCGGCGTGAGGGGCCCTAAAAGCTGCTGGGTTTTCTTACTATTTTCAGAACTATACTGATAATATCTCTGGTTACTTTTCTGGCTTGTGATTATCGGGAAGCAGCTGACGAACAGGGGGCCATGGGGGCTATGATGCAAGATCTAGCTTTTGCTATCCCCGGTGTTGACGAGGCAATGGGATTCGCAGAAATAATGAAGTATGTTTCCGTAATTCATACAATTTGGAGACCCCATGTTCTGAATTCGCTTGATGTCTATTCAGACATGTCAAATCTATGCAGTACAGCGTTATCATTTTCGACACCGCTCCTACTGGGCATACACTAAGATTTTTGTCGTTTCCCACTGTGCTTGAAAAAGCCCTCGGAAAAATCAGCCAACTGGGAGGTCGGTTTGGCTCCATGATGCAGCAGGTACGGAAACTTGAACAGGTGATACCACGTCGTTGGTTCTCTTATGATTCCGCTTTGCTGTGTCACAAAACTGGGATGAATTGGGCTTGATTTCCACGCCGGAAACAAACTGAAGATGTCCGCTATGATGGGTGCTCCACAGGGAGGTCAGGAAGACATGTTTGCGAAACTGGAAAGCATGCGAGCCGTTATCACCGAGGTGAACGCGCAGTTCAAGGACCCTGTACGTGGTTAATCATGGAGTAACAATCCTGTGCTCAATTGCCCAACAACTTTTGACAATCAGGAAAAAACAACATTTGTGTGCGTGTGCATTTCAGAATTTCTGTCGTTGTATGAGACGGAACGACTCGTCCAAGAATTGACGGCGTACGAAATTGACACACACAACATCGTCGTGAACCAATTGCTGTTCCCTGCGAAAGGTACGTAATATTAAGTCTCGTCTTCCGAACGCCTGCTGAACGAAAGGTTAGATTCAAATTGCCAACAATGTAATGTTCGGCACAAGATGCAGCAGAAGTATCTGAACGAGGCGCACGAGCTCTACGACGAATTTTTTCACATTATTCAGCTACCGTTGCTGACGGAAGAAGTCCGAGGTCCGGAAAAGCTGAAGAACTTCAGCGAAATGCTGGTCAAGCCGTATGGCCCACCCTCATGAATGAAGGTGTTTTACCCAGAAGTCAGGCTCCGTCACATGCTGGACTCGTTGATTGGGCATTGATCGGGTGTTGCATGTCGGCTTAGGTGTTGGGTTGATGTTTTAGTTTTTTGTGTCTTGATTTCATAACGCCGCAGATGGTGGTGGAGCTTGGCAATGATGGAAGGAATATCATGGGGCATCATCAGTCCAGCGTATGTTCCCTGCTCACCAATAATCAACAAATCGCAGAAAAGAAACCGCTTGGAGGGTCGCGGAACTAGGAGCGAAGGCCTAGATTGACGATCAGCGTGTTGACGGTTATGTGTGCCGGGAGGCGTATGACGTCATATTCAATTGGAGGGACGGTTTCTTTAAAGCATGACACCAAAAAAGCAAATGGGCCGTTTTCATCCGTCCCCAGCTGGTTGAGCCTCGACGACACTGACGATAGCACTCGTCCCACTCCCTTCCCGCCACGAAACTCATGGCGGATGACTTCTTCTCGAGTGCTAAAAGGGATCCTCAGGAGCTCACCAACCCCCCGGACGACCTCGATACTTTTCAACAAGCCATCGGCAGGAGATTCAGCGCGCAAGACACCTCCCCTTTCGCCTCAAGGATGTCCATTCATCCCCCTCCCCCAACCCCCGGTGCTATCCCTCTCAGGACGCCTAGTCTGTCTTTGGGGCCCCCTACAGTCGCACTCACGAATCACTCAAGCACACCTGGCTCCGCTTGGCCACTAAATGCCCACGTTATGCCCCCTCCTTTGACATCAATCGATCTCAAGGGTCCTTTCTTGAGTTCTCATGCCTCCGCGCCTCCAAATAGTCTAAAATCTCTCCCTGGGGTTGGTAGGAACGGAGTTGTTCCCAAGCATCATCTTGCCGCTCATAGTGTAAGCTCAAGGTATATTCCCATCCAACCTCAGATGCTTGAGGCCTTCCTTTGCCTCGACACCACCTCCTCTTTCCAGCGACCCCTCCTATCCTCACAACTTTCCCCAGACGTGATTGTGATCGACATTCGAAGCCATCATTATTTCCTCCACTCCCGTATACAATCGGCCATCAACTTATCTGTGCCCACCATGCTGCTCAAGCGGTCTTCATCCACACTGGAAAAGTTAGCAGATATGATCGCGCCTGCTTCCTGTCAACCTATCTTCAATGCGTGGCGGTCGGCCCGCAGGATCATCGCCTACGATGTTGACTCCACAGCTCTCACTTCCGGAAGCAACATTTTGAGCCTTCTCCGAAAATTCGAGAACGAAGGTTTCACTGGGTCCTTGTGCTTCCTCCAAGGAGGGTTTTCCGGTATCTCTAGAGTTCACCCAAGCCTGATCGATAGCAGGCCCCTCACACCCCCTGGGAAGGATGAAGAATCATCACGGGGTGTGCTGCATTCATGCGAGCTCCCGATGGCCGCCTTCCAGCAATGTAAGTCTCCCAACTTCCCTACGGCAACGTTTGAATAACCCTCATTTATCATTTACTTTTTCAGCATCGACGACGAGCGCTGGGAAGCGTGATCTGACGGATGAGACAGGCCGACTACCACACGAATCCGGATTTACCAAAAGGACCGTAGCGAATCCATTCTACGACAACATACGTCAGTATCTGGAGCTGTCGCAGGGTATTACTGAGCGTATTCCCCTCGAACTGCCAGAGTGGGTGTTGGAGCGTAGGGATGAGCTACCGTTCGAATGGCTTCGTGAAATTGTCCGGAAAGCGAGTGCTAGGAGCCCAGGTGGCCATACAGGGGGCGAGGCCTTGGAAGACCTAGCTATGCAGTTCTATCGAGTAGAACTTGGGGAGCAAAAGCGACTCCATGGTGTTATGGATCATCACTCAAGGGAGAGTGCTACTGCAAACAGAGCTGCGAAGTTCCCAATGAAACCTATCGGGCTTGCTCTGAACAACATGCCCGAATCATTTTTCCCATACAGCATCACGGCTGGCATAGAAAAGGGTGCCAAGAATAGGTGGGTATTTCCCTTGGATCCCAGTAATCTCTGTGATTCTGAGTCATAAATGTCAGATACCGCAATATTTGGCCGTTCGAGCACGCGCGAGTTCGACTTATAGAGCCCGTGGACGATGACAAGTCTGATTATATCAACGCGTCCTATATCCAACCCCGTGGTACCACGTTCAGGTACATTGCCACGCAGGGTCCACTTGAATCGACATTTGCCGACTTCTGGACGCTTTGCTGGGAACAGAATGTGTCAATTATAGTAATGGTTACCCGGCAGAAAGAAGGGAACACCGTCAAATGTGGCAACTATTGGGGTGACCGAAACTTTGGGCCGTTGAGCTTGAAATTGCTGAAGGAGGAGGGACCCGTTCACATTGATCCACCCGGCGAGAACGGCGGCTTTGGAGGATACAATTTCGGGATATACGATGAGCACGGGAAGGATAAAGAAGAGGAGGAGGACACCATCATTCGACGGACATTCGAATTGAGGAACAGTTCGTACCCGGAGGCGCCTGCACGTAAGGTAACGCAACTGCAGTACATTGGATGGCCCGACTTGAATGTGCCCAAATCCCCGAAACATCTTCTCGAGCTTATTAAGGAGCTAAACAAGCTGAGGGTGGAGGCGAAGCAACATTCTATCCGCATGACTGGACAGAAGGATGAGAGCCGTCGACTGTCTCTTGGTCCTGTGCTTGTCCATTGTAGTGCTGGTGTTGGTCGGACTGGTTCCTTCGTCATGGTTGATGCAATTTTGGATGCAATACGACGGGAGACCCGCACAAAGATGGAGCAGGAAATTTTCCGAATCAAGGGGAGGCAGGAGTTTAAGTCGGACGAAGATCCCCCCGTGTTCCCACCATCTCACCACTCTCCCCCCCCGCTTCATCCCGACGATAGTGGCGCTATTCATTTGCGCTACGACGGAAAACCGTTGACGTCAGCCGACAAACGAAGTGTTAAGAAACGCCGAAGTGACCTAGGGGTATTTCCGTCTAATATGCAGTCCTTGCCAGAAGAAGGTGCCGGGCGGCCTATTACATCTCCTCCCTCGTCTTTGCGCAATTCGGCTTCGCCAAGAAAGAAGCACCATCCGAACAACTCAATGACGGACCTAACGGCAGAGAAGGCAGACATACTTATGGCACCGCTCTCCCGTGCTTTGGAGTCGCTGAGAGATCTGAGGCGATCTGCCGAACCCAGGGAAGGGATGTCATTTTCAAATGCCATGGAGTTGGATAACAGCGATCAAGCCACAGGAGCGCCTTCTCTAGCCTCTCGAGGTGATTTTACCGGCTCCCACACCCCCAGTTGGCAACTTGTGTCGGCCTCGCCACAGCCGATGAAGCAGACTCCTAATAACTTGGCACGTGTTGGTCAGGCAAAGCCTAGTAGAAGATCCCTTGACGAATTGGGCGCTTCGATGGACTGGGATATCGACAGCACCAGCGCGGTAACTACTCATTCTTCTTTGGTGGACGGTAACCGGACAGGATCGTCGCTCAGTGTTGAACGGCAGAGCACAGCAGCATTATCTCCTTTGAAATCTTCGGCCACAGCCTCATCAGTTGAAGATAAACTAAGTAATTTTCCTGAAGGTAGTCGCTTACCGTCAAGGGCGTTAATGGTCAATTCCTCTAAGACCCCTTTCGTACAGGGCTCCTTACCTGCTGACTCCCCGATGAAATCAACCTCGCATCCGCCTGCACATCCTTCTTTCCCGCACACCCTCAACGTGTCGTCTGTGAGAGGTGACCTGGTTTCTTCCAACCCATCTAGTGTAGACCAGGGTCAGCCTAACCTTCCAGTTCCGTCTATCGACGAACATGCGCACGACAGTGGAAAGGGTGGTAGTGGTTCCTCGCATACTACACAGTACGGACAACGTGGACCGAAGCATTCCCGGAGACATCCAGAGTCAAACCCAGCTTCCGCCAGTGACTATGTCCCCCGAGGATGATTAGGTTGCCCCGTGACGTAAGTAGGAGGTTGCAAGCCACAGACGATTTGGGCTCTGGAGATTCAAAGGCTGTGGCGCGATCGTCGCCTCATGCGATCCCTATCCCCATTCCCAAAGGGCCTGTGAAAGATTCTCCAGAGGCACGTGCTTATCGATCCGGGCTTGACATGACCGATGATGAGGAAGATGCTGATGAGCGTCTTAAGAAGCCTAGACGTGATTCCTCCGGGGATTTGAGTTCAGCCTCGCCGCCGTCACCCTTGTCAACCATCGCTGAGCCCATTCGGGAAGTTCTGGAAGATATGCGCCAACAGCGGATGAGTCTTTGCCAGAGTTTGCGGCAGTACGTTTTTGTCCATCTCGCCGTTGTTGTAGGGGCATTGGAGATTGTCGACGAAATAAACGCAGAACTAGTAGAACGAGGTGTGCACAACCTAAGTCGCCATGTAAGTTTTTCGCCTCGCGCAACTGTAGCTGCTGAGGGATGACCAGTATCACCCATAGCAGATCTACCCTACAGTTAGGATTTCTTCTCCTCGACTTTCCCCTCCCCAGATAGTGTTTCCGTCTGTTGAGGCATCGGGGGACGATATGTTTCCGGGCACGTATACCATATCCACTGCCAACCTCGCCCAGTTCAACGCAGAAGGCGGCTTGTATAGGCTTGGGAATCGGGCGTCCATCAAGCGCAAACAGCCAAGCATAGGATCGTTAACCGACGAGGGGACCACTTCTCGCACCTAAACTATTGCTTCCCGCTACACATGAATCATATTGATTTTTTTCGTTATCTGCCTCTGTGCGGACACCCAAACTTTTGTGTTCGGTGAATCTCAGCTTCATATGAACTAATCTGACGGGTTCTTATGTCCTTTTCTTAATTTAAACATTTGGGCTACATTACTTGTTCTCTGTTCCCTCCCCTTTCTGGGCTAGAGTTTGTATTTGTTATCCTTGCGTTGGGTCTTTTACAGCACGGTGTTGTTTGTGTCCCTAGATTATCAATTCAGAACAGCCTATCTACGGGTGCCTAGTACTTGATTATAAACTTGTTCTTCAATACCTGTCTTTTTTGTTCAGTCCACCACCGGCAATACGTATCTCGTTTCACCAGCAGCTTTGCGCACGCGATTCATTATTGCAAGTCCTTCATGTGTCTCCGGTATGCTCTCTGCGATGATTACATCAACACCGTCATTGTCTAAACTCAGCAACCCATCGAAAAGTCTTTGGGCAGTGACCTGGGGTGTGTTGGATGTACCCAGCAGATGGACTTTGTATTCGTGCCTGCAATAGAAGGTGCATGTGGAGAGGGCCGCATTGAATGGCGTGAGATAAGGCGAGTCTGAGGTGAGCAGAAGACCCAATTTTGTACTACGACGGTCCGAACTAGCGAACAAGGCGGCTAGGAACGATCGGACGGTCTGAGCTGCAATCGGTTTCTGTCCTGTTTCTGTTAACGATAGTGGCAGTTCTACTATCAGTCGCGAAGGGTCCATGAGGAGAATGACGGGCGATGAGGGTGCATAATGACGGTACTTCATTCCAGGTGTCGTTGGTGCCGCTTCGATGTCTTCATCCTTATAATCTCTCCTGTGAACCAGGACCTTCGTCGGCTGTCTTGTTCTTGCACCATCTTGACTCTCATCGTGAGAAGCAACGACGCTCTCAAGTTGTTCAACCGTGATCCCACCAGGTCTCAACACGCGTAGATGTCCATCCTTTCCTAATCCATCCACAACCGTGCTTTCGAGTCCGACCTGAGAAGGTCCACCATCAAGAATGCATTTAATCTTCCCATTTAAATCCCTATAAACATGTTCTGCACGGGTGGGACTTGGACGTCCGGAGGAATTGGCACTGGGTGCAGCGAGAGGTTCGTCACAGAGTGCGATAAGAGCTCTGGCGATGGGATGGGATGGAATACGGATGGCTACGGTTTCGTGACCTGCAGTGACGGAAGTTGGGATCAGAGATGAATGGGTGATTGGGAATAACAATGTTAAAGGACCGGGCCAAAATGATTTGATGAGTGATTGGTAAAGAGGTGAGAGGGTGTATGAAGGTGGAAGAATGCGTTTGAGCATGGATAACGTAGATACGTGTACGATCAGTGGGTTGTCCGCTGGTCGACCTTTTGTCGAGAATATTCTCAAAACGGCGTCATGGTTGAGTGCGAGTGCACCAAGACCGTACACGGTTTCGGTTGGGAAAGCTATTGGTTGAAGACCTTTCTTTAATATGGAGCAAGCATCTTCCAAAGCACGTCGGGTATCTAAGGAGGATATGACGGGTATCACGTTCTCCCCGTGCTCTTCGAAGGATATGGAGTATGGATCACAGGGAAGTATGACGGTTTCGACTTCCATCTTGTTGTCAGATCGAGCCAGATGGCTTGAACCTGATGCAGAGAAGAACCGCTGCCGCTGGGGCACCGAACACTGGCGCAAATGACTACAGCAGGAAGTGGCAGGGAGTAGGTGAATGTAACAAGACAGCGAGAATCTTGGTCGATTAGATATGACTCGGAGTCGATGATCGATCAAGTTCTTCCCCTCCGCGGTGGAGCCGCGAAGAAGTGCGCAAATAGAACGGAGTATAATGATAAGCCTTACGGTCCTCCGTCAACCAGAACGAAATTTCCGGAGGCGTATAGTACCTAGGTGATTCAGGAAAATAAGATCCGAAATACGGAAGCGCGCGTTAATTCAATGTCAAAAAGTGATGACAGCAACGCGCAAACAGTTATTGATTCTTTCTCGTACGGTAAGTGCAAAGCAGATTGTCAGTGATATACAGGAGTCAAAGCAGTTGCAATAAAGGAAATCCACAAACTCGGTCGGTGTGGTTGCAGCGAAAGAAAAAAGAAACCCCCATGTGCACAAGCGGTTAATAAATAGGCGCAAGGCGACCAACACGGGCTCGATCACTTGGTTGCGACTCGGGGGTGTTCCGAAGTAAAAAAAAATGGTCAGGATGGGACATCAACAAGATAGACACGCAATCACGTTTTGCGCAGGACGGAAAGGAGGAAGCTACACACATCCCCAACGTCTCGTGTGTTGACTCGCCTACAGATAGGAAAGGGCTCAGCGCTTGTACATGCTTGGCAACCTCCTGACGATGTTGTCAAACGATTCCGCCTCCAACACGGGACGCGACCCGTCACAACGAGCCTTCGCGCTCAGTTCGTTGCATAACTCGTCAATGTCGCATTCCTGTACAACAGGGTAGAGCAGGGAAGTGAACATAAAACCATCAACACTTCGAGTACGGGCAGCCAAGGTCATTGAGAAGGTCTAACCTCAAATGATGGATGCTGTCTGACTTTCTCCCAAGCTCTCCCAATCTCGATTTGGTTGGGTTTCTTCACAGTCCTCGGCAAGTCCGCACACAGCGCTGCCATCCTAGCATGCGCGCACGCATCCTTTTCATCAGCCTTTCTCGGCTCTCCGTTGTTAACGGATGAGGTGGAGGAGCAGAGGGAATAGCAGTCATCACTGTTATAGGGGGGCCGAACGTGCTAGGCACCGAATTTGCCATCTTTCTTCTCACATCCTCTGCTGTCTTGGGGCAACCTTCACCGGAATCGTGGCAGGAGGTAGCAGCAGTGGTGCCTGAGACGTCCGAGCTGCTCTGAAGGCTTGACGTCCGATACAGGCCCGGCGAATCGCTGGGACTTGAACGAGGGTGGTTGAAGTAGGCGATGGATTTACTATTGGAGAAAGCACTGCTCAAGTCAAATGGTTGAGAGAAGATCTCGTCGATCGATGTGACGTCTCCCTCGAAACTGCTTCCGTAAGCTGGGGGGATACCGAAAAGGTTGAGGCCGTCTACGCCATCCTGACCATAATCAACCGAAAGCATTCCAGGCTAAGGGGTCCAAGCTTGTGTCCCTGAACGAAGTGTACAGAGGGTTGGAGGCAATAGTGGTGTATTGAGGCTTCTTCGGGTCATCCCCGATGCTGTTGTAGTCTGGAAGGCTGATGAGGTCAATGCGAGAGGTGTTCGCTTCGGAAGGTGGCGAGCTGGACGAATTGCTGCTACTTGGACCTGATGGACCTCCTAAGAAGAGAGATGAATGGACAGAAACAACTTGAGTCGACTCGGGTGAAGAAGCCGCCGAGCTGGAACTGGACGAACTAGGGTATAGAGCCTTTGGGGAAACCTGACGGGTTGCCGGTTGCGGAGGCGGAAGCGCCCGTAGTGGAAGAGCCGGCACGAGCGGAGTTGTTGGGGAAGTTGAAGGTGAACGCCGACTGCTTGAGCACCAAGTTCTCGTTTTGCAAACGACTCAAGAAGCTCTCGGAGGCTGGTGTTCTCCAAGTCCTGATTCTTGGATTTGGCCTCAAGGACTGCAAGTTGATCCTTCAAGCTTTGGGGATAACGAGATCAATATCCGACCGGCACCTGAACGAGCATGACGTACCTCTTTGACATGGCGTTCTTTTCTTTCACGGAAAGCACGTTGGGCCGCACGATTTTGTTCCTTTCGTTTTTTGAAGTCGGCTCTCGTCCTTTGTGAAACGTGAGCCGGATGTGCGTTTACGAGTGGAGGGAGCGGAGGAAGGTGGACGAACCGTGTTGCCCGAAGAGCCTTTCCTGCGACTGCTGGATGTAGCAGACCTCTTGTTGCCCTCCAGATGTTGCGACTTTGCAGGACGGTCACTATCTTCTTCAGAATCGGTGATGTCGTCAGCCTTCCGCTTGGTTCCCTCATCATCGTGCCTGTGAGCGCTTGGGGATGGTCCCTCTCCCCGTAGCTGGGGGGGCTTGGGCTGCTCTCCTCGCTGGCTGGGGGGGTCGGATTGTCGACTGGTGGGGCTGGGAAGCGGGTTGAATCCAGCATCAATGCAGAAGGCGTGGCAGCAATCTGTTTTTGAAGCATTGCCAAGAAAGCATCGTTATCGAGGGGAACGTTGTCCCAGGAGGCAGGGTTATTGTAAGACATGATCAGTAGGGGGGAAAGTGGGGTGTCGTACTCGAAGTTTTGGGGGATTGCTATGGGAGGAGTGTCAGGCAGCGAGACGAAAGGAGAGAGGGGAAAGGAGATCTCCGTTCTCAATCAAATGTATCGGATCAAGTGGCGAATGGTCAACTTTTCTGGGCGCCCGCTGTCTTCGACGAGGCAGAACGCTACCGCCTGCGTCACGGATGATCACGGGGGGGATATGAGTGGTCGAAAGCAAGCCTGAAAGCTGTCGTCGCGGTGTTCTTTAACCCTCTGACTAATTCGATGGAAGCTTCGGATCCAAAGCATCTCCAAGCGCTCTAAAAGGAAACGCCCTTCCCGCTCACCTCCCCCCGTTCCATTCCCTTGGACGCTTGTTCCAGCCAGGCCAGTGAACACCCCGCGAACTCGGCCAGCGCATGCGGGCGTGCAAATGGCCCCCGTCCGTGCACTCACGGACTATAAGTTCCGATCCAGGATATCATTTCATCCTAGGAATGGGAATGTATTATTCATTCATGCCATCTGGTGTGTGATAAGTGCTACGAGACGTTGACATTCCTTTCGCACAGAACCATCTTCCAACACAGCCAGACGGTTGCACATCGATTGAGGCATTTTTCGGCCGGCCACGTCGTCAATGACTCAGCCTGTGCGCCACCTCCACATCGTTCCCAAAGGGATATTACATTCAACCCATATACTCGGAATGACTGTATAGCCAAAACGGATAGTGCCGACGCCGCTTCTCGCTTGGTCTGCATCGAACATCCCAGCGATAAACCCGTTAATCACCGTGCGTGGCGTCCCGTCCAAGTGGCCGAGGAGGTTCTTCATCTATATTCACTCAAATCCCAAAGTCACGCTCGGCGAACCGAATACCGCCATTGACGTCGTTGGAATCTGTGTTATCTTATCTCCAATGTCCATCTCACTTGTACTGTTACCTTACCCGCTGTTGCAGGTCGGTGTGCCTTCCCCGCTCGCACTTTGAGGTGCACAGTCATCAAGGAGCAAATATCTCTGATCAGCGTTTGTATCCACAGAATGAATTAATGGGGACACTCTCAATCTAGGTCAACTGCCCCATTAGTACTATAGCCTGGGCCACCTGACGCTCAATCTTCGGGTCGCCACCCGTGGTTTGATTGGCGCTCATGAAGTTGCCGTAACCTGAACCGAGAACGCGTGTCCCTCAGTCTCATAGTCAAATTGACCTTCGTCAAGTCTCTAGCCGGGAGTTTTCTGTAACGATTGTGGGGCCTTTTCTTCTCAGACACGGGCCGGTGCAACATTTTTACGC